>NW_007249901.1:133057-143416 GCF_000164805.1 Carlito syrichta | reverse complement strand
CACCCTCCACAGCCTTCTCTCTTCGGAGTCTCCTGCTCCTCTGCCTCTCTTGCCTTTCTGTCTCTGCCTCTCCTCCCCCTCCCTCAACATGTATCTGGGTAGACAGCAGCCCCCTCCCCACTCACACGGGTGTGTGTGCTTGCGCCACCCCTGCCCCCACTCCCAGCCGCACCTGCCTTCCGCACAGTCCCAGCCCTCCCTCCTCCAGCCTCCATTACCCGTCACCACCAGGAAGCCAACCCTTTAGAGAGGCCCAAGGGCCTGAGCCAGCACCCTGCCCTGGGGGTACCCGCATCTGCTGGTGTCTCCTGGGGCTTCCCCTTGCAGTGCCTGGCGGGCCTGGGAGGTGTGAGGTTTGATGAGGTTGCCTTGTCTTGCAGGGAAGCAGGATGGATGAACAGCGATGCTCCTTCCCACCACCCCTCAAAGTAGGTGGGCTTGGCGGCTGCTTCCCAGCAGGCTCCCTGGGCGGGCTAGGTCTGGGAAGTGCTGCCACAGCTGCCCATCAGAGCAAGGAGCCCGCCTCTCTTCCTGTGTGCCTGGTGCCCTGAGCAAGGGAGGCCCAGACTCGCCCTCTGGAAACCTAGGCATGGAGAGCCCCCAGGTCCCCCCTGCACTCCAGCTCCTCCCCTCCGTTCACCCTGCAGCCTCACCCAGCCTCCTCAGGCTTCCCACACTCAAGCCCTTATCCCTCCAAAGACAGCACCGCCACATGCTCTCTCTGAAACCAGTTCCCATCATCAGTCACAGGAAGACCCAACCCCAGGCCCTGAGGAGGCTCATGGGCTGTGCTCCGTGATGCTCCCTGCAGGGGTGGGGTGGGGAGTGAGGGAGGGGCTCTGGTTGTCCCCCAGCTACCTCTGAGGGGACTGATAGGAGGGGACCCAAGGAGATGCTCTTGTTTTAACTCTGAATTTTCTTGGCATATGGTTCTTGGTGACTTGGAATCCCAAAGGCCCTAGAAGGTCAGCCGTGGGGAGTGGGTCCAGGGCAGCAGGGTAAGGGTTAGGGGAGCTCATGGGCCGTGAGCTCATGCTTAGGGCAGGGGTTCCCGGCCCAGCAGCATCCATGTGCCCGAGGAGCTGTGAGAAATGTAAATTCTTGGCTCCCCCAGATGGCCGCATCGAAAGCTCTGGGGCGGCGCAGCAATCTGTGTCTAACAAGCCCTTAGGGCTCTCCAGAGCTTTCTTCTGGGGTGGCAGTGAGCCTCCTTCCCCAGGCAGAGAGTCACCCAGAAGATGCCAGCACTCAGCAAGCTAAGCTCAGCCCTGGCCCCATCTGTGAGGGAGAGATGAGGCAGGGCCCCGCCTGCCCCCCCCAGCCCCAGGAGCCGTGAGTGAAGGTGGGAAGATGTGAAGCCCCCGCCCTGCTTGTGTTTTGCAGACGGAGGAGGACTACATTCCCTACCCGAGTGTCCACGAGGTACCTGGCCAGACCCTCAAGCCCCCACTCCCCTTCAGCCCAGGGCACTCACGCAGGGTGCCTGGACACACTGGTCCTTCTCCTCAGGATTCTGACCACAGGCCTCGGGGCTGGAGATGCAGTTTACAGGCCCAGGACTTCAGAGCCAAACGTGTCAGCCCCTGGGCCGGGGTCACACTCCCTCCCTTCCTGCCCCCACCCCCATCCTGCAGATGGGGCATGAGGGATAGACTGAGGAATAGACTGGGGCAGGTACCCCAGAGGGGGTAGGTATGAACCCCAAGGCCCACACAGGCTCTGGGCTGTCCTCTGATGCCCCTTAGCCATGACAGAAGTGGCTGAGTTGGGAGGCTGTCCTGGGGCCCCTGTAGGGTACAGTAGGAGCAGCTCTCAGCCAAGTCTCCCTTCAGGTCCTGGGTCGAGAAGGGCCCTTCCCCCTCATCCTTCTGCCCCAGTTTGGGGGCTACTGGATTGAAGGCACCAACCACGAAATCACCAGCATCCCTGAGACGGAGCCGCTACAGTCACCCACCACCAAGGTGAAGCTCGAGTGCAACCCCACAGCCCGCATCTACCGGAAGCACTTCCTCGGCAAGGTGGGTGGCCCTCTGGAGTGGAGACTGGCCAGGAGGCCCGGCCTATGAGGGCGCAAAACCATGGGCTGGGGCTGGGTGGTGGTCCCCAATCCCTGAGTCTCAGGGAGCGTACATGGTACATTCACTGATTCACTCAACAAGTGTGGATTGCAGAAGCAGTATTATGACATGGTGGTCAACAGCCGGGATCCTACCAGAGTCTGGGTCCTGGCTCTGCCACCTACCGCACGGGACACTGGGCAGGTTGCTTCACTTCTCTGTGCCCGTTTTCTCCTCTGTAAAAGTGGTGGTGGAAATGATACCCACCTCCTGAGGTCGCCGTGCGGCTTAATGAGCTGATGCTCATAGGGTGTTTAGAATGGCATCTGGAACAAAGTAAGTGCTCTGTCGGGGCTGGCAAATAATGAGCACCAGCTATGTGCCTGGCCCTATTCTAGGCACCAGGTATACAGTAGTCAATGCGATAGACCCAGGCCCGCCCTCAGGCAGGGTGGGGACACAGTAATGTCATGGCTCGATCTGTATGGACGCATCCCTCACCCCACCACCAGCCCTGGAGCAGGGACCCTGCCCAGTAACAATTGTCAGAGTGTCACCCAAGGGTGTTCACAAGACTTTGTGGGTGAGGTTGTGGGGGCTGGAGGGGAGGTCTCTCTGTGAGCTTCCAGCCCAAATGGGGCTCTTCCACTTATTGATGATGTGACCTTGGGCAAATTATTTAACCTCCTTGGGCCTATTTCATTATCTGTGAAAATGAGGATAACAAAAGCACATGTGGAACATATAGAACCATGCCTGGCTTACAGTGACTACTCGGAGTCCACTGCTATTACGGCTCCATACTTACTCAGTGAGGTCAGGATTCTTTTGTTTATCCTGAAGAGGAAACTGAAGCTCAGGGAGGTGACGTGACTTGGTGAAGGTCACAGAGTTACCGAGCCTGGAATTGAACCAGCTCTGAATGACCTTCCATTAAGGTCTGCTGTGGGAGAAGTCAAGCTCCCAGCCGTTTGTGTGTGTGTGTGTGTGTGTGTGTGTGTTGTGGGGGACTCCCTTGGGGTGGGGCACTTTGTGACCTCAGTCTGGGCCCAGGGCATTGACCTGACCCTGGGAGATATGGTGCTGACCAGCAGGGATGGGAGTCCATTGTGACTGGGACCAAACCAGCGGGACCGCGTCCAGGAGCCATTGCCTGGGAGCAAACCCAGAGCCTGGCATGGAATTCCACTTCCTGCCTGAGCCCTGTGGGTATGGAGAGACCTGTCTCCCAGGTCTCTCAGCCAGGTCTGGCAGGTGGTAGGATCTGGGGGAATGTGAGCCTAGCATATAGTTGGCACCCAGAGTTTGCCAAAGGAATGACGAGATGAGGGTGGTGGACCTCAAGCATGGCAGAATCCAAAGAGGTGTAAGTCAGCAGGTCAGAAGAGACATGATCCCTGGTATCAGGTTGGCAGGACCAAGGGGGGAGGTCAGCAGTACCCCCCAGACTGGCAGAGAGGCACTGCCACTTCCTGACTCCAGGCAGGGTGACTGGGGAAGCAGCCAGGTACTTGGACCTTGGGCCCTGTTCTGGCAGAGAGAGGAGGCGAGGGTGACTTTAGATGTTGCCTTCTGGGGCCCTACACCCACTCTCCCCCTTGGGCTCCTATGAGCCTGCTGTGGGGGTGCTCTCCACTCTTGGACTTTCTTGCCAAGTGCCTCCTTACCGAGTGCATGCCATTCCCTCTCTGTGGATGGTGCTGAGCATTTGGGGGTTTTTGCCATTGTGCCCATGTCCATTCAGAATGTCCCTGAGCTGTGGATCTGTGGGGCCCATCCGCTGCCCCTGCCTCCTTCTCCGCCTGGCCTCTGAGCACAGGTGTTCCTGTTTGAACAGGATTTACTTCCAGGATGATTCCTGGGGCGGGCGTGGCAGTCAGCTCCACCCCAGGGCCAGGGCTGGCAGGGGAAGCCCAGACCAGGTGGGTGGTGTCTGCCCACACTCCCAGTCCTTGGCTTTGGGACTTCCCCACCTGGAAGTGCCAGCCCTGGGCTCCTCTCCGGGGGTGTCCTCCATGCCGCAGCCACCCCTCATGCCCTCCAGCAAGTCTCTTCCTAATGCTGAGCTCCCTTCTCCAGGTGAGGCAGGAGGGCGGGGACCTGCCCAGTCAGCTGCCCTATGTTAAGAGCTGTTTGACTTCCTGTTTCTCACGGGGCTCTGGCTTCAGGGGCCACAGAGTCACAGATTGGGCAATCAGTAATCGACTTTTTCTTACTGAGCACCTGCTGCATGCCCAGCCCTGAGAAGGTCAAGGGCTGGAGGCAGGGATGTATGTAGAAATGTGGCCCTGACTTGGACGAGAACCCCATGGCCAAGGTTGCCACAGACATTCACTGAACACCAAGTCTGTGTCGGGCACTTCGTCCTTCAGTCCTGGCCACCACCAAAGCAGGTGACTCACTCCCAGTTTGTAGACTAGGAAAATAAGACCCAGAGAGGGGAAGTGGCCTCCTCAGGCTGCTCAGTAGGGAAGAGAGCTTTGTATGCAGGTCTGCCTGCTGTTAGCCGTGCCACCTGCTGCTTGGTGAATGACCCCCTCAGGGCCTGCGCTGGCTTTCTGGTCCTGTTTCCGTCAGCCTCACCATCCCTGGCCCCCACCTCCCACCACAGGAACATTTCAATTACTACTCACTGGACACTGCCCTTGGCCACCTTGTCTTCTCGCTCAAGTATGATGTCATCGGGGACCAAGAGCATCTACGGCTGTTGCTCAGGTGAGGGTGACTGGGGAACTCCTGAGGCAGCAGGGAGGGCTGAGGTCTTATCACCTGAGAGCCTGTCTCATTTTACCCACTCTCCTAATTAAGGCCCAGAGAGGGGCAGAGGTTTACCCAAGGTCGCACAGCAAGTTAGTACCTGAGTTGGCGCCCATCGTCACCTCCAGTTCTTGCTGTGGCCCGCCCCCTCTGGCCTTACTTTGTGTGAGGGTCTCCCATCTTCCTGTCCCACTGCCAAGCCCCTCACCATGTGGCTTTCTCCTCCCAGGACCAAGTGCAGGACGTACCACGATGTCATCCCCATTTCCTGCCTCACCGAGTTCCCCAACGTGGTGCAGATGGCAAAGGTGAGGTGGTGCCCTGGACTTCCTGGCTCGCCCTCTACCCTGGCATGTCCCTCCAGCAGCAGGCCCTCACCCTGTGCACTGCAGCCCTGGGAAGCACTTGAACATGTGGCAGATTCGGATGCAGTAGGGACACTGTGCTACTGCATCCGAATCTGCCACATGTTCTCCTGGGCTCCCGTCCCCCTCCTGTATGCTCTGGGCACTCTCCATGGCACCCTCAGATCCCAGGAACCCCAGTTCTCTGAGCAACAGTGAGTCCCCCAGTCCTGCTTGACTTTTCCAGCATGGCTCCTTCTCAGGCCCTGGCCAGGAAGTCCCAGGAGGCCCTGTCTGCTCCTGCCCAGCCCAGGCCTCACACCCCACCCTTATCTCTCCCTGCAGCTGGTGTGTGAAGATGTCAATGTGGATCGGTTCTATCCTGTGCTTTACCCCAAGGTATGGCTGCATGTGGCACTGCTCACGAGGGTGGGTGGGTGGGTAACTAGAAGACTGAGATTTAGTGGGCACCTTCCGTGTGCCTGGTATTTCCCCCTAGTTCTCTCATTAATCCTCACAATAACCCTGCAAAGTTCGCAGTTTGCAGAAGAACCACAGAAAGATTCTGTGCCTTACACAAGGATGCACAGCAGATAAGGAGGGCTCGCCCTTAAGCCTGGGGTTGTCTGCCTTGGAGGCAGGCCTTATGTCTGGAAACACTCAGCGCTATTGGGGACCCTCCCAAGAGCAGCCTGTGCTACAGTCCTCCCACGGGACAGGTCTTTTTCCCATTGGCCTTACCTTCTGATCCCAGTGGAGACCTGGGAGAGCGAATAGCCCAGGTACTTCCAGCTCTGGGGCTGGGTGCTGAGTTTCAGGCACTGTGACAACGTGGGAATAGCGACAGGAGCTTTTATTTTTGATGAGCCAAGGAGGCTTCCTGGAAGAAGAAAGACATGTAAAAGGCCCTGATTGAATTCTGGAACAGTGTGAGGTCCCTGGAGGTGGTGTGGTCAGAAAAGGTGTTCTGAAGAAGGGGCTTCAGAAGTCATGTCCCACCTCCTGGTTCTGGAAAGAGAAACTGAGGAGAGCTTGCTCAGGGCTCCACAGCCGATTGGTGGGCCTTGGCTTGTTCCAGAAGGATGAGGTGGGTTTGCAGAGGAGCCCAGCAGTGAGTTGGGTGTCACAGAATAGAATAGAGGTGGACTTGGCCATGGCAGGACTGGGGCTTGTGGCAACACTCAGGAGCAGTGGGCTTAAGCTTTGGAATCCAACAGATGCGGCTTCAGATACCAGCCCTGCACACTCTTATGAGCTGCTGATCTCAGGCGCGTTGCTTAAGCTCTCAGAAGCCAAAGGTCAGAGGGGGACGGCTGAGTGCCTCCCTCCCGGGATCATTCTGAGATGATGGTGCAGAGTGCCTAGCTCAGTGAGAAGAGCTCACGGCTGGCAACTTGCAGACGCATCTCTTCACCCATCATCCCCTCCCATAGGCGTCCCGGCTCATTGTCACCTTTGATGAGCATGTCATCAGCAATAACTTCAAGTTTGGAGTCATTTATCAGAAGCTTGGGCAGGTGTGTTCCCCTCCTCCTCCCTGCTCCCCTCCCCCACACCTCTGACTCTGGGACCTCAGAACCCTGCCAGGGAAAGCATCTGCCCAGGGATGCTATTTCCCAGGAGTCCAGGGGCTGCAAGATCTCCTCCCTCTAGCCCTCTTCGGGTGTGAGTGGGGACAAGGAGGTGGGGGCTGCTTAGAAGCTTCTGCTCCATAACCTTGGCCCCTCTGTGTGGTTCCCAGACCTCTGAGGAAGAACTCTTCAGCACCAACGAGGAAAGTCCTGCCTTCGTGGAGTTCCTCGAGTTTCTTGGCCAGAAGGTCAAACTGCAGGACTTCAAGGGGTGAGTATTCGGGAGGGATAAGCCAAGTGTGATCTGACTGCGCCCCTGGGCCGGGAGGGAGCCCCTATCCTGGCCCCGTGGAGGCCTGGCTAGGGCTGGAGACTGAGCCGTGGCCTGGGGGGGCCTGGGGGCAGGTTTCGAGGAGGCCTGGACGTGACCCACGGGCAGACGGGGACTGAGTCCGTGTACTGCAACTTCCGCAACAAGGAGATCATGTTTCACGTGTCCACCAAGCTGCCCTACACAGAAGGGGACACCCAGCAGGTATCCTGGGAACCCCCACTACCTCCCACCTTCTGCCTGTCCTCCCCCATCTACATGTCCATTCAATGTCCGTCATACCAGGCTCCATGCTAGGCTTGGGACACAGAGGTAGAAACGATCCAGTCCACTTGTGGGCTCTAGTTGGGCAGGGGAGACAGGCTGCTGCATTCTGGGAAAGCCTCAGTCTTTTGAGATTGAAACAGTAGTGGCACCTGCCTGCTAGGTGAGCTGAAGTGAGTGGATGTGCAGAGAGTGACCAGTACAGTGCCTGTCACGTCACAAGAGCTCAGCATATGCAAGCTAGCATTTTTGTGGGGGGTGAAGGACACCCACTCTTGGCAGAGGTGGGAGTCAAGATAAAGTGACTTTGGAGGAGCTGGGAATGTTCCAGTGAAAGAACAGCTTCTGCAGAGGCCTGGGGTCAAGAATGCAGGGCATGTTCCCAGAATTGAGCTCAGAAATGTGTCACCTTGTCCTCAGCTTCCTGTAGGGCTGTGTGCCTCACCCTGTGCCCCCAGCCCAGGGGGACAAAAGGGTATGTCAGAAAAAGGAAAAGCTATTCCTTAATTTTGTGCCTCTTTTCTTTTCATGGGAGACTGTTCATTTTAGCAGCATGAATATGTGCTGAGTAGAGCTTGTTTGTTCAATGAGGGGCCATGTTTGGGGTATGAGATAGGAGAAGGGCTGAGAGAGAGGACCTAGGGACCAGAAGACCTGGCTCGAGTCCCTGAGCTCCTTGGAGGACCTGGAAGTTGTTTCTTTCTTGGCCTTGGTTTCCTCATCTGTTACAAGTTTCCAAGAAAACCAAAATAATTTTAAGACAAGTTTACCGCCATGTTTTCTTGGGGGAAGCAAGTCCTTAGACGTGCCCTCTGCCTACCCCAGACCCTCCCACACCCCTGTGGGCACCCTCTCCCCTGTGGGCGCCTCTCTGGCCAAACCGTGAAGGCCTGTGGCCCTGTGCTCAGTTGCAGCGAAAGCGGCATATCGGGAATGACATCGTGGCTGTGGTCTTCCAGGATGAGAACACGCCCTTTGTGCCTGACATGATCGCGTCTAACTTCCTGCATGCCTACGTGGTGGTGCAGGCCGAGGGTGGGGGCCCCGACGGCCCCCTCTATAAGGTGGGTGATCCTGGATCCTGTCAGGGGATCCGCAAGGGCCCTGGCCGCGGCTCTGCCCTCATGGGGATGCCTCCCGAAGCCTCAGTTTTCCCAGCTGTAAATGGGGGACCATGGAAAGCTCTGATGGTGGAGGATTCCCAGTATCCTCTCTGCTCCCCAAAGCTCATCCCTTTAAAGAGGCCATGCCCCCCTCCACTCCTGGCCTGGCATCACCTTCCTCTCCCCGCTTTATCCTCCTCTGCCTTCACCGTCCCTGATTACTCCTGAGGTCCCCTCCCGCTCCCCAGCATGCAAACTCAGGGCAAAGGAGGAAGGAGTGGAAATCCTCGTAAAAAGGATTTGTCCAGAGCCAGGCATGGTGGCTCACACCTGTAATCCCAAAACTTTGGAAGGTGGAGGAAAGGGGATTACCTGAGCCCAGGGGTTTGAGACCAGCCTGGACCATTTGGCGAGACCTTGTCTCTACAATAAATAAAAAAATAGCTGGGCATGGTGGCGCACGCCTCTAGTTCCAGCTACTTGGAAGGCTGAAGTAGAAGGATCACCTGAGCCAGCAGGTCAAGGCTGCGGTGGCTGTGAGCATGCCACTGCAATCCCGCCTGGACAACAGAGTGGGCCTTCGACTCAAAAGAAAAAAAAAAAGGATTTCCCCAGCCAGCAGCCATGGAGCCCCCCAACCAAGAGGCAGGCCAGGGAGGTGAACTGAGTTTCTGGCTGCTATTGGTATAGGGCAGAGCAGGCCCCGAACTCTACAGGCATGAACAGCTGCCCTCCCTTCCAGGTCTCCGTCACCGCGAGAGATGACGTGCCCTTCTTTGGGCCCCCCCTCCCAGACCCTGCTGTGTTCAGGAAGGTGAGGAGCAGCCCCCAGCCCAGTCATGGGTAGAGCAGGATTAAATGGATGGGGCCGAGGGAGTGGGGTGCACATTCTGCCTTACAAGGTCCCAAAACCCCACTGTATGCAGGGAAGCTGGGCTTCCCAAACCCAGTAACTGGGCCTGGCTTTTCTGTTCAAATTGAAAAACAACTTTTTTCCACAAGGTCACCTTTCCATAGCAGACTGGCCTTCCCTCATTTCTGTTCTCTTTCTGACATTATCAGTTCTCTCTAAAATGTTTGGGGGGCACGTGTCTCTGTCACTTCTTAGAAGCCACACTTCAAGCCTTGGCTTCCGTCCCATACACAGTGTGTTCTGCTACCCTGGGCTGAGCCAGCAGAGACTCCAACCTAGACCCTAACATCTGTGGAGCTTGCTCTCTTGAGGTTTTGGGCAGCCATGAAGGCCCAAGGGCCCCTCACAGGTGCCTGGGGAACTGAGCCCACAGAGATGTCCTCTGGGAATGAAGAGGGTGACCCCAGGCCCAGGAGCTGCAGCCCCTACTCACTAGGCTTTGGCCCCTTGTTCCTGTGTTCATCTGACCCCCCTTTCTCATTTCCTCCCCACTGGGGGCTCCCAGGGGCCTGAGTTCCAGGAATTTTTACTGACAAAGCTGATTAATGCTGAATATGCCTGCTACAAGGCAGAGAAGTTTGCCAAACTGGAGGTGAGATGGACTGTTGGGGTTGTCCCCTCCCTTCTAACCGAGCCCTGCCCCTGGGGAGGGAAAAGCCATGTCCAGACCTTGGCCTTAGTGGGGTTGCATGGGGAAGGAGGGATGTATGGAGGAGCAGGGCTGGTGTCAATGGAGAGGAGGCTGGGGGCATCACAGGGATAGGGAGGGGTGAGGGGCTGGAGGTGGGGGAGCTGACAGAGGACACCACTGAGGTGTCAGATCTTGAAGGAGTTATAGCAGGAAGCTCAGGGCTACAGAGAGGCCTGGGGAAGCCCGTGCAGGGGCCCTCCCCACTCCCTCAGAGAAGATGGCTCGCAACTTGATGGTGACCCGGATTCGCAATGTGGCCCAAGAGGCTGATCACTGGGGTCTCTCCTGACTCCTGGCCTGGCCCACAGGAGCGGACACGGGCCGCCCT
>NW_007249901.1:123709-132898 GCF_000164805.1 Carlito syrichta | reverse complement strand
GGGGGCGGGGTCGTGGCTCGGGTCGATCTGGGGGTGAGGCTAGTGCATGTGGAGATGTGGCTAGAGGCAGTTCGCCTGGGGGTGGAGTGGAGTGAAGGCGTGGCTTGGGATAGATTGGATTTAGGGTGGGCTTAGCCTTGGAGATCTACTTGGCGCCTTCAGTGGGGTTTGAAGCTGGGAGTAGAGTGTAAAGTAGAGGTTTGGCCTGGGAAGGAGTTAATGATTGGTGGAGCCTGGGGAGACAGCAAGGTGCTGCTGGTACAGAGCGCTGGCTGCCAGGTGAACAGGCAGAGGAGAGGGAGGGCATGTTCTCCCTCTGAAGAAGAAAAATAGAAGCCTGGGAAAGGGTGCACGAACCGAGTGACCACTGCAGAAGGATCTAGCCTGTGTGACCGACGCTGACTGCCCTGGTTTAGCTTAGCGTTAAGAGCACAGACTCTCTGGGTTCAAATTCCAGCTCTGCTACTTACCATCTTTGGCATTCTCTGAGCCTCAGTTTTTTGGGGGGTTTTTTTGTGGTTTTTTTTTTTTGGTTTTTTTGAGTTGGAGTCTCACTCTGTCGCCTAGGCTGGAGTGCAGTGGCACACTCATGGCCACCGCAGCCTCAACCTGCTGAGCTCAGTCTATCCTGCCTCAGCCTTCCAAGTAGTTAGAACTACAGGTATGCACTACCACACCCAGCTAATTTTTTGATTTATTGTTGAGATGAGGTCTCGCCAAGTTCCCCAGGCGAGTGTCGAACCCGTGGGCTCAGGCAATCCTCTCACCTCAGCCTCCCAAAGTGCTGGGATTATAGGCATGTGCCACTGTGCCCAGCCAAGCCTCAGTTTCTTTATGTGTTGAGTAGGTTTGTGGGTACAATGATTGTTGAGTTATCTGTAAAGGAATTAGGTTAGTGCAGAATAGGTTTAAAAAGCGATACACAAGGTCCTTCTGCTCTGCCTTAGCAGCTGTTGTCCAAAGTGAGAAGCAGGGGAGGCGGAGTTCCTCTTCCCCCTTGGACAGGCAGGGCCTGTACTCACCCAGGCCACAGAACCCCAGGCAGTGGCCTCTTTGCCAGTCTCCTCCACCCACAGGAGGATGACTGCCCTTCCTGCAGGTGCCCAGTTGCTGGCCGGGCCTCACCTCAGGGCACTCCTCACAGCTGGAGCCATGGGTTTGCATAAAGAATAAGCCTGCCAGGTAAGCTGACTTATGCCTGTAATCCCAGCACTTTGGGAGGCCAAGGCAAGAGGATTGCCTGAGCCCAGAGATTCAAGACCAACCTGGGCAACCTGGTGAGACCTCGTCTAGACAATAAATCAAGAAATTAGCCATGTGTGATGGTATGTACCTGTGGTTCTAGCTACTAGGAAGGCTGAAGCTGAAGGATTGCCTTAGCACAGCAGATTGAGGCTGTGGTAGCCTTGAGCGTGCCACTGCACTCCAACCTAGGTGACAGAGTGAAGCTCCTTTTTTTGAGTCAGAGTCTCACTCTGTCCCCCAGGCTGGAGTGCAGTCGCACGCTTATGGCCACTGCAGCCTCGACCTGCTGGGCTCAGGAGATCTTCCACCTCAGCCTTCCAAGTAGTTGGAACCACAGGTGTGTGCCACCACGCCCGGCTAACTTTTTGATTTATTGTAGAGACGAGGTCTTGCCAAGTTGCCCAGACTGGTCTTGAAACCCTGGGCTCAGACAGTCCTCGGCCTCCCAAAGTATTGGGATTACAGGCATGAGCCACTGCACCCGGCTAGAGTGGGACTCCTACTCAAAAAAAAAAAAAAAAGATGAGCCTAGCTGCCCAGGAACTGTAGTGAACAGACTATCTTTGAGAAAGAAGCTTGGAGAGAGCCCTGCCTCTGCACACTGGAGACAGGGCATGGATGGGGGTGCCTCCTTTGAGGGCTCCAGTGGTCGCACATCTGCTAGGTTCTGGACAATAGACCTAGATCAGGTCAAATAATTTCTTAGAGGCAGCAGAGTCCACAGTGGAGGGCTCACCTCAGCCTCAGTCTCATCGTGTGTGCAGTGGGCATGATGTTAGTTCTCTCCTCGCAGGGAGGATTGAATGGCAGTGATTGCAGAGCCCCTGGTCTCATAGCAAGCATTCCAGACAGACTTCTCTGAAAAGAGCAAGGAAAGAAGGGAGGGAGGGAAGAAAAGGAAAAAGGGCAGAAGCTGTTACTACTCCAGAAACAGGCTTCTGGCGGGCTCTCTGTATGTTCTTGGTCATGACCTAGAGTCTCCTGCCGTCCCTCCTCCAGCTGCACAAGGAGGAGACTCAGGCTCAGAGAGGTGAAGTGGCTTGCCCAAGGCCACCCTGAATGTTGGTGGCAGAGCCAAGGCCCCCACTACTCTTAGGCCCCATGTGTACCTGCCTCTCAACTGAGGCCTTACATGGGGAAGGGACTTCCCGGGGTGGCCCTGGTGAGGAGGGCCCAGATGCTGGGTTCCTGGGTTTTCCCTTCTGAATCCCATCCCTCCACCACCTCCTCCCCTTTACAGCGGGTCATTCGGAGCCGCAGCCAGTCCATGGATGCTATGGGCCTCAGCAACAAGAAGCCCAACACCGTGTCCACCAGCCACAGCGGGAGCTTCACACCCAACAACCCCGACCTGGCCAAGGCAGCTGGAATAGTGAGTGCCCTCCCCTCTCCCCTCAGCTCCCTCCCCCCACAGTCCCTCAGGGGCCCTCCGCTCCCCTGCCTCCTGAGGCCTGGCCCCATCTCTCTCCATTGCCCTGCTGTCCACATGCCCATCCTGGGCCCTGAGCTCGGTCCAGCCACTGCTCTCCGTGGGGGCTTTAGTGCCCAGCGGGAACAATGAGTACCGACTACCTGCAGCCCCTTCCCTGGCTCCTTGGCCCACCCCTCCTCCTGGCCCCTTATGCTTTGGGATGTGACTTCCTGCGGGTCAGCCTCTGTGTCACATTCCTTACTGAGTACTTCCTATCTGTCCTGTGCTGGGAACTGAGCTGCTGCGTGGGCACCTACTGTCACGCCTTGGGTTTCTGGGAGCACCTACTGTGTGTTGGGCTGTGGGAACCCACTGTGTGTCAGGCCCTGAGCTGCTGTGTGGACATGCACTCTGTGAACATCTACTGTGGGCCTGGCCCTGAGTTCCTGTGAGCACCTACTGTGTGTCAGGTCCTGGGCTGCTGTGTGGACATCAACTCTGTGAGCATCTACTGTGTGCCCAGCTCTGGGCTGCTGTGTGAGAACCTACTGTGTGTCAGGAACTGGACTGCTGTGTGAGCACTTAGTATGTGCTGAGCCCTGGATACCAGTGAACACCTACTGTGTGTCAGGAAGTGAGCTGCTGTGTGAGCAATTCCTCTGTGAGCACCTCCTACTGTGTGTCTACGGCAGCCGGGGCCTCTGTGCCATGGCTGCCTGCTGTGTGTCAGGAGCCAGGCTTCTGTGTGAGCACCTCCCGTGTGACCACTGTCTGCCGGGCCCTGGGATTCTGCTGCTCACACTCAGGAGTGCTGGGCACCTCTGAGTAAGGCCTGCCATTGTGGGCCCAGTTACCATCCACCGCCCAGTGGCCACCCCAGGACACTGCACCCACCGCTCTGCTCCCCATTCCTCCGTCCACCCATCCCTCCGTCCTCCCATCCATTCATCCATGCACCTATCCTTTCTTGACTGTCTGCTGCATGCCAAGCCCTGTGCTCAGTGCTGTAAGGACGTGTCACGTGGCAGGAGGGAACCCTCGTCCCTGCCCCGTGGTTTGGCCTGGCCGGGGGCACGGCGGGGCCTCTGCTGTCCAGCAGTCACCAAGCCCACCGTCATCAGAGGAGCAGGCCCAAGCTCCCCCCAACCCAGATTTACCAGCCACTCCCTCCCGCCCCACTGGAGTGACCCAGCCTCCTGTGGGTGGCTGCAGAGGGGCCCCGGGGACAGGGCCAGGCCAGCAGCACCCACCGTGGCAGTAACCAGACCCATTTCTGTTTTTGTTTTTGCACAACTCTTCCTCTCTCTCACTCTTGTCTCTCTCCATCTTCCTTCTCTCTCTCCCTTCTCTGCCTCCTCCCTCGGCCCCTCTGCCCTCTGCCATCGTCTCCTCTCTCCTCGTGCATCTGGCTCTTCGGCCTCCTCTCCTCCTCTTGCCCTCCCGCTGCCCTCGCCCTTCTGCGTGTCCCTTCCTCATCTCTCGCCTGACCCTTACCCCGGCCCATCTCTGTGTCTTTACGTCTCTGCCCCGGGTTTCCTCTGTGGCCCTCTGGTGTGCTTTGTCTCTGTGTGACTGCCCTCTGTCCCTTTCTCTCCCTGTGTCTCCTTCCCTTCCCGGCCCTGTCTCTCTCCCACCTCCTGGCCATTCTCTTCTTCTTCTCTCTCTCTGCCTGTCTTCTCTTCTCTCTGTGTCTCCCTCTCACTGTCTCCCTCTCTCTGTCTCTCTCTGCCCTGCCCTCTGCTGCTTGCCAGTCATTGCTTATTCCCGGGAAAAGTGCAAGTAGATTCGGACGCCGGGGCAGTGCCATAGGCATAGGAACCGTGGAAGAGGTTGTCGTCCGCGGGGCTGCCGGCTCTGGAGGCTGCCTGCACGCGCTGTACTCTGCTCGCTCTCAGGATGGAGGCCATATTGGGGACGTTGCCTCCCTTCCCCCGGGACAGGCCCAGGGGCGTGCGGGATGGAGTAGCGGCAGCTCTGATGGCACGAAGCATCTGCTTTGGGGCCTGGTACCTGTGCCAGAGCCAGTGCCCCTCGCCAGGGGCTTCTGGCCCTGCCCTGGCCCCTGGAACCCTGGCCCAGTCCCTGCCAGGATCTGTACCCACAGACCCTCTTCCCGGCCGCACGTCCCCCAGTATCGCCTGTCTGCATGGAGCGCCATCCCTCCTCTGCCCTGACCCCCTTCTCACCACGAACTGGCCCCTCCATGCCTCCTGGGGCCCGCCTTCCTACCTCCCCAGAGAAGCTGGGCATGCGTCTGGTACTGGGGGCGCCCCACCACAGTGTATGTGGAAACCGGGGGGCTCTCTCAGCTGCTGAGCCAGAACCTCCCCCAGCCAGTTTGGAGGTTTGGGGAGGGGTGGGTTGGCAGGGGGTAGGGGTTGCCGTCCATGCTCCTGCCACCCGTCCTCAGATGCCATGATACCTGGGGGGCAGGGAGGGGCTGGCCATGCTGAGGCCTCCACCTACTCCCACCCCGGGGCCCTCCACTCCTTGTGGGCCAAGCCCCTGGTGCCCCCTGCCACGTACACACAGGAGAGGCCCTTGTCCTCGCTGGGCCTGCACCCTACCCTCTCTGTCACCCAGGGCCACCTCTGGAAGTGGACATTTTCCTGGTCCTTTCTTGCTCTTCGCCTGTGCTTCGGGGTCTAGGGCTCGTGGGGAGCACTGGGCTCCCGGGACAGGTGACACTGAGTTGGGGCCTCTCCCCACAGTCACTGATTGTCCCTGGAAAGAGCCCCACGAGGAAGAAGTCAGGCCCATTCGGCTCCCGCCGCAGCAGTGCCATCGGCATCGAGAACATCCAGGAGGTGCAAGAGAAGAGGTGGGTAGGGGGACCGCGCCGGCCCTGCCCCCTCCCTGGGCCCCGATCGGTGGCCGAGCAGAGCATGGGGGGCATGCCCACACCTCTGCCTCGCCATGCCCACTGGTGGCAGCTATGCAGTCACATCCCTGGCGCATGACATCTAACAGGAAACGTGCAGATCAAGACACTATAGGTCGTCACAGCCAGTGGGGGCTCTGTCCCAGCCAGCACCTGTGGTCTTCTCCAGCCCCAGCGCATGTGGAGGCCCAGAGCTGGCTTCTGGGCAGGTGGCAGGTGGGCCTGGGGCTCCGGGAGTGCGTGCATGTGGGCAGCAAGCCTGAGTTGGCAGCAGAGCTGCCCAGGAGAGCTGAGGCTAATTCCTGGGCGCAGACGCTGTCTCTACCACACTGCAGCAGCTAGGCAGCCTTGGGCAGGTCGCTGTACTTCCCTGAGCCTCACTGTCCCAATCTGGGAAATGGGGCTGAGGATACAGCTAACAGCGTGGGGCTGCTGGGAGGTGTTGGTGCACTGTGGCAAGCCGGGGTCAGGTACCCTGAGGATGCCATGGAAGTGGAGCAGGCACTATCCTCACTGCCTCTAGGGCTCAGCATGCCGTGATCCTGGGTTCAAGTCTTGGCGTTGCATGTCCTAGCCGGGCGTCCCTGGGGGTTCCATATCTGTAGCAGGTTATCCCGTGGAGAGGAGGATTTGGGAGGGGTCCCAACCCTGTCCCACATAGTTCCATCGATGCCTGCCCCGTCACTGGCCAGGCTAGCCAGGGAGCCCCGCACTGCCCAGAGACTGGCCCCTGAGGATACAAGGTGTGGGCACGAACAGGAGGTACCCGTGGCCAGGCCTCATTCTACCCAACGCCGGGCCCGGTGCTGAGTCCCCCCGCTGCCCCCGTGTGCCCCGCAGGGAGAGCCCTCCGGCTGGCCAGAAGACCCCAGACAGCGGGCACGTCTCCCAGGAGCCCAAGTCGGAGAACTCATCCACTCAGAGCTCCCCTGAGATGCCCACGACCAAGAACAGGTTGGGGCCCAGGGCACGCGGGGCTCGGGGGCGTGGGCGTGGTGGACCCATCCCTTCCCTCCCCCACCTGGGCCCGGGCGGCACAAGACCTTGATGCTGCCACAGCAGGGAGTCAGGGACGCCTGGGCACCCCCCCGCAGAGCGCTTTGTGCATGCCACCCCACGCTGGGAGCCCTGTGCACACTGGTCCCCGCCCACAGCTGTGGGTCCAGCATAGCCTACCTGCCCAAGCCTTGTCCAGATCGGGATGACAGGAGACTGAGGTGGGACAGTGAGGAAGGAGTGGAGTAGGAGATTTTAGCTAAGTCCTCAGGGAGGACATCTCTGGGGGTGACATTTGAGTGGAGAGCTGAGTCAGCCTCACTGGGACTGGCATGACGGAGAGGAGAGGGTCCAAGCTAGGAGCACAGCAAGTGCAAAGGCCCTGAGGCGTGCTTGAGGGTAGAAAGAAGGGTGACATGGTGGTGCATGCCTGTAGTCCCAGCTACTTGGGAGGCTAAGATGGGAGGACCGCTTGAGGCCAGGAGGTTGAGACTGTGGTGAGCTATGATCAAGTTACTGCATTCCAGCCTGGGCAACATGATGAGACCCCGTCTCTTAAAACAACAACAAAAAAAGAGGGTGGTGTGCAGATGGAGCTGAGTGAGAAAGCGGCTGGGCCCAGACAGACATGCCATGTGCTGGGGGTGGTAGGAACATGGTTGGGAGGTGCGCAGGAGCTAGCCCGCAGCTTTGGGGGGGTTAATCAAGAGGGGGAGGCTTTCGGGGGCTCACTGTGTCACCACGTGGAGAAGGGACCTGAGCCGGGCAGGATGGAGACAGCAAGGAGGCCGCCCTGCGCTTGGTGCCTGCCTCCTGGGCCGCCTCTGTGCTGGGCTCTCAAGGATCCAAAGGCCTTGACCCAGGCTGAGGAGTCAGGCAGGTGGTCAGAGAGGCAGGAAAGGGCAGGACGGGAGAGACAAGGCATGGGGGACCCAGAGTGGGGAGGGCTGCTCCTGCCGCTAGAGGACCAGTCGGGGAGCCTCCTTTCTGAAAGCCAAATGTGCTTTCCGGGACGTGGGAGAAGGAGTGAGACTCCAGGCAGGAGAAGCAAAGGCCCTGAGCATGGAAGCCTTATCGGGGATCTGAGAGAGTAGACTGTGGAGCTCCTGGACTCGAACTCTGGCTCGCCCGCCTACGGCTGAGTGACCCTGGGCTGTGTGCCCACCCTTTCTGTGCCTCAGTTCTCATCTGTAAGATGATCTAGTAATGGTAGAATGCGCTAACTCGGGGAGAGCACGTAAACAGGGCCCAGCACAGTCAACACGCAGCAGAGGATATTCTTCTCACTAATTGTCACTGTCACCAAGCCTAGGACATCGGACTATATCTGGGCCACAAGGAGCCGTGAGAGGGTTTTGAGCAGGGGACGAACATGGTCAGGTCCATGTATTAGGAAGGACAGTCGGGGGGGGAGGCTGTGGCGGGAGTCCAGGGAGGAGGCTCAGAGGCCCCGGGAACTGTGGCAGGGGCCTTACAGGGCTTGGCTGCCCACGGGCTGGGCCTCCCTGGGCAGGAGGGCATGAAGTGAGGGCCTGGCCGGAGGGCCACAGTGGACACTGGCTGACTGGCGCTGTCTGTGCAGAGTGGAGGCAGCCCAGAGGGCGGAAGTGCTGAAGGACTTCTCCCGATCCTCGTCCAGTGCCAGCAGCTTCGCCAGCGTGGTGGAGGAGACAGAGGGCGTGGACGGGGAGGACACAGGCCTGGTGAGAGGCCTGGGCTTGGGTTTTCCTCAGGGGCCTGAGTCTCTGGGTAGAAGCGTGAGTCTGGGCATAGCTGAGAGGTGATCGGGGACCCAGCCCAAAGGAGTGAGGCCGACTGTCTGCCCCTGCTCTGAAGCCTTCCATGGCTCCCCGGTGCTCTGTCCACAGGAGGCCCAGGCTCTGGACTCTTGGAGACCTGGTTGCGCCCCTCTTCCCTGGCCTCGCCTCTTCCCCCCTCAGACATCCTGTGCTCCTTCGCAGTCCCCCAGGCCTCTCAGGCTCCACCTCCGGGCCTTTGCACCTTTCTTCTGCCCAGAACACTCTTCCTGCCTCCTCCCTCCCCTTTGCCAGGCTGAGCCTCACACACCCTCTCCGGGAAGCCCTCCTTGGCTGTCTAGTCCCAGGATAGGCTGGGAACCCCCCTCCTGCTCTCACAGTCCCCGGCCCTTGCCCTTAGCACCCTTGGTCAGTCTGCATTCCACAAACCTTCGGTGGGTACGCGCTCCTGGCCAGGCCCCGTCCCTGCCCACCGAGCTCGGTGTCTAAAATGGCAGTGGTCTCTTCACAGCCCTCTTGCCTCCCAGACTTTGGGCTCTGAGGGCGGGGGCCATGCCCGATGAATCTCAGCAGCTCAGCCCGAGAACCTCAGTGAATGTTTGTTGAATGAATGTGTGGGAGTGGGAGGTATGCACCTGGTCCGTGCCTGCCCTGCTCTGCCCTCCTGTGGGCGCCTCGGACAGGCATTGCTGGGCCACTCCTTGCAAAGCAGCGAGGGCAGAGGCTGTGGTGTGCTGGGAGGGAGGGAGCTGGGCTGCCCCACGCCCGCCAGTGCCGCGGACGTGGCCAACCTCCCTCCGCATCCCCAGGAGAGCGTCTCGTCCTCGGGAACACCCCACAAGCGGGACTCCTTCATCTACAGCACGTGGCTGGAAGACAGTGTCAGCACCACCAGTGGG
>NW_007249901.1:114893-123532 GCF_000164805.1 Carlito syrichta | reverse complement strand
CCGCCCCGACGCCGGCAAGTCGGGGGACCCTGCGTGTCCCGAGATCAAGATCCAGCTGGAAGCGTCTGAGCAGCACACGCCCCAGCTGGTACGTGCCTCCGCCTGGGGCTGGCCCTGGGGGTGTCGCGTGGGGGCAGGGGCTGGGCTCCAGGAAGACCAAGCGCTGAGGCTGAGCGGCGAGGTCCCCGAGGCCGGGGGGGTTTGGGCTCGCCCAGCCCGGGCACCATCATGACTCCTGCTCACCTGTCTCCTGCCCTGCCTCTCTGTCCCGCCACCTGCCTCGCCACTGGTGTCTGCAGGGCTGTTAGCCAGGCCACCCCTCCGAAGGTGACACTGAGCAGGTCAGATCCGGCCCCTCAGCTCTTGTTTGGTGGGAGAGAGTGGGGGTGGGTGGGGGCTGGACTGACCCCTCCCTGTCCACTGTCACCTGTCTGGAGTGAGGGTTTCGTAGCTGGGTTTGAGCGCTCTACCTCTCAGAGGTGACGGGCAGGTCATGGCCGCTCTCTGGACCTCAGTGTCCTTATCTGTGCCATGGGGCTAACAAATGCTGCCTCACCTCTGTCTGGGAGGGGATGGGAGGATCTGACGGAACCCTGAGGGACTTGGCAGTTGCTGGGCGGAGAAGTCTGGGGCGTTCCCAGTGGAATGGAGAGACCTAGAGCCTGAAATTCCAAGGGCAGGCCCCTCCTGGGCTTGCTGCGGGGTCACGGTGTCTCCGTCTCCCTTGGCCCTGCAGATGAGGCCACAGAAGCACAAGGCGAAGATGCTGTGTCGAGTCCAGGCAGACGGGCCCTCTGCCCCCAAGGCCAACACCAGCCCGCAGGCTGCCCGCTGCCTCCCCGGCCTCCCTTGGCCCATCCATCTGGGCTGTCTCTGCAGGGCGGAGCCATCCAGACCTGGGATGGGGAAGCTGCCGGGACTGTCCCCAGGCCCCAGGCTGGGGTCCGGGCTGGGGCAGGGACTGGACTGGTCAGTTGCAGCGGGACTACAGGCCCAGCTTGCCCCCGCCCCAGGCTCTAGCACCCCACACATCCCTCTGGACTCGGAGGGAACAAGAGGGGAGAGAGGGATTGGGATAGCTCAGTGCACAGAGCCTACCACAGAGGCAGTGGATGCGAGGTTGGGGGAGTGAGCACTGGACTGGGAGTCCTGTGTGTCCTGGTTTCTGATTTGAGTTCTGCCATGTGACTCTGGGCAAGTCACTGTCCCTCTCTGAGTGCCTCTGCTGTAGTGGACAATTATTTCAGAGGTCACTGAAGACTGTGATTCCATGCACCTGCCCCAGAAGGGGGAATCGTCCTCCCAGGGACCTCTCATCACCCTGCCTTGCCTCTTGAAGTCCCTGGGACCCGGGCTGGACTGAGAGGCAGGGAGCTGACTGTGTCCATTGCCCCTCCTGGACCCTCGAGCTCCCCCACAGATCTGCCGATGCCCTGTCCACTGCCTACACGTGACAGACAAGTGACCCCCTGAAGGGGGAGGGGACCCACCTGGCTCCTCAGCCGGACCCAGCTTCACCCACCACCCCATGCTCCTGGGCACTCCAGGCCGAAGGGGCCCAGCTGGCCTCCAGCCGCAGGCCTGGCCTCCCCCACCACCACGGAGGGACGGCCAGCACACCCGCTGGGAGCCGTGCCCTGTGTGTTTCTGTCCACACTTTTAGGCGCCACGCCAAAGGTCAACCTCCCGGCCCCCACACCACTTGGAAGCCCTGTGGCCATGTGTATGTCGGTAACAGTTGTACAAAATAAATTCTATTTATCGCTATTGTACCCGGTGTTGAGCCTGGCCTCGTGGGAACCCTGCCCAGATGCACCCCAGAAAGATATCCAGTGTGCCAGGGTGGCAAGGGTGAGCCTGTCCCATCAGAGCTGCTGGGTCCGGGGACACTGCAAGGCCAAGCCACAGGCTCCGTGGCCACTGCCCGTGGCTTCCTCCCCATGGCGCCACCCCTCCTTCCACCCTGTTCCCTGTCCCCACTGGGGAAGGACATGGCTGTGGAGTTGGGTAGACCTAGGCCTGAGTCTTGGCACCGACTCCTATTGGCTGGATGGCATTGAGAAACCTGGTGGCTGTGCCTGTTTTCACTTCTGTAACATAGGAGCAATAGTGTAGTCCAAGCGTTCGTTATGAGGATCCAGTGAGCTGGTGCATAATGAACACCTAGCACACACTGTTGCACACAGTAGGTGCTCACTTGATGGCTTCTCTCCTTTCCGTATTCAGCGAATCCCCTCATATGGCCACCAGGGGGCGCCAGGGGATCACTCACCAGGACAGATGGGGGTGGGGAGACAGGGATGAGTTCGCCAAGTCCCTGCCTGGAGAAGCTCACAGGATGGGAGGGGGTGCGTGGGGGAAGAGTCCCTGGCGCAGTTTCTGTTCCAGGGACTGTCGCCCCCAGCTCCTGGGAGGGCCTAGGAAGAGTGACCCCGGGAGAGGGCACTGCCCATGCACAAGTCCGGCGGCAGGGCTCCGGGATGGGGAAGGCAGCGGTTCTGAACAGCAGGAAGGTGACAATGGAGCCGTCAGGAGGAGGCTGGAGGCCCCGTGGCCTTGAGTGCTAGGCCAGGGGGCTAGGGCTTTATGCTGAGGGCCACTGGCCAGGCCTGAGCGAGGAGACACGGGGGCTGAGGGAGCCGTTGGGGGCTCCAGGGGTCCAGCCTGGGGGTGGGGTAGTTGAGGAGGACTCCTCTGGGGTGGGGCCCCGGAGGAGAGCAGGTTTCGAGAGGTGGGTTGGGGACATTGGACTTGGGAGCGGGCACCAAATTGGTCCCCGATGGGGACAGCCATGCCTTGGCCTCCCCGACAGCTTGACAGTGTCCCCACCCCCACGGACCTGGACCTAGGCCGTGCTGAAGGCACCCCGGGGGTGGTCCAGGCAGCACATGCTTGTCCTGACGGGACCCTTCTGTGACCCTCAGACGCCTCAGGCCACCCTTGGGCCGTGACTCACGCCCAAACCCCAGCCCCACCCACCTGGGCTTGGCTCCAAGCAGCCCTGGGCTCCACAGGTCTCCCGCCAGCTCACACCCCGCCCCCGGCAGCCTCACCCCTGCTCCCTATCCCTCAGCGCCCCCTCCAGGCCGCAGCCCTCTCTCCCCAGGCCCACCGCCAAAGGCCGCAGTTCAGCACCATGGCTAGGAGCTTCTTTCGTATCGGCCCTGGGCATGTTCAC
Organism: Carlito syrichta; assembly: GCF_000164805.1. Classification (NCBI taxonomy): domain Eukaryota; kingdom Metazoa; phylum Chordata; class Mammalia; order Primates; family Tarsiidae; genus Carlito; species Carlito syrichta. The sequence goes on along the minus strand of NW_007249901.1, from coordinate 120,354 downwards.
CCCCAGCTCTGTGACCTTGGACACATCAGTTTGGCTCTCTGGGCCTCCGTGTCTTCATCTGTGCAATAGGGATGCTGATAGTCCTGACCTCACTGGTACCCAAGAGTAAAGATTAAATGAGCTGACACTTAGACCGGGTGTGGTGGTTCAGGCAGGAGGATTGCTTGAGCACAGGAGTTCGGAGTCAGCCTAGGCAACATAGTGAGACCTCGTCTCTATAAAAAACTTGAAAAAAGTTACCTAGGTGTGATGGCGGGTTGTAGTTCCAGCTACTCAGGAGGCTGAAGCGGCAGGATCGCCTGAGCCCAGGAAGGGGAGGCTGCGGTGACCCGTGATTGTGCCACTGCACTGCAACCTGGACAACAGAGTGGGACCCCAACTAAAAATAAGAAGAAGAATAAGCTGACACCCCCTGAGTTCTTGGTGCGGCCCTAGCACGTGGTGGGCATGTATGGGAGGGTTCACCATTCATGAGGGTCATCGCAGCAGACCTTCAGAGGCTGTGGGTCACTCTGTGCACCAAGGGTGCCCTTCCTGGGGCTGGGCCCGGAGCAGATGTCCAGACGAGAGGCTGTGGGAAGAGACGGTAGGCAGGTGCTTCCCTGAGCCTCCACTCGCCTGGCTTTATGGGGTGACAATGCTCCATGCCAGATCTCCGGCCCTACTGTTCCCTTGACTTAGCAAGCGTCCCCTGCCCCCGCCCCCACTCTACCACGCAGCTGAGACAAAGCCCTGGGGCTGCCGTGGGGAAGAAGCCGGTGGGCCACCTGGCAGACAGGTCCAGCTTTTGCCTTCTCTCTGCCCAACTTGTGCCAGGCCCGTGGTGGGAGGGAAGGCCTCTGGGCTGCGTGTCACCCATCCCACCCATCTGGGCTCCGAGGTGGGACCAGGGGAGGCTGAGGACAGAGCTATCCTCTGGGATCAAAGTGTCCAGCCCTGTTTTCCTTGTGCCTGTGCCAGCCCTGGGCTGCCCTGGGCTGGGAGGTGGGAGGGCGAGCCGGGACACTCTGACCCGAGGTATCTGGCAAGTCCACCCAGAGTGGCTCCAAGGGAGAGGGGCGATTTCTCAGGAACAGCAGGTTCTGAGACCAATCTGATGGTGCTGTCACAGCCGTGCCCTGGGAAAGTCCAGTCTGATGGGGGAGGCCACAGCCCACAGGGAGCTCTCCATTTTCCAGGGGTGGGAATAACCAGGGAGCTGGAGTCTCTCTGTCTGTCTGTCTCTGCCTTGGCTCTCTCCCCTGCTGTCTCCATCTGCTCCATCTCTGTGTCCCTTTGTCTCCGTGTCTCTGCCTTTCTCTGTCTCTGATACTTGTGGTCTCTCTCTGCCATTGTGGCTCCATCCCTGTCTCCGAGCCCACCCTGCAGGAGACTGGACACAGCATGGAGGCAGTGGGTAGGGATGTCCACCTGGGAGCTAGGATTTCAGGTGGGGTCCAGTGGGGGAGGGCGAACCAGGGCACTCTGACCCGAGGCTGGAATTAGGAATTGGGCGGGGGCACCAGGCTCCAGGAAGCAGGGACTCTGCTTAGACATGGCTCTGGTGGTAAGAGCAGCAGCCAGAGGCTTTTCCTGTCTGTCCAAGCCTCAGTTTCCTCACCTGTAAAATGAGGGCAAGGCCCTTACCTGTTGTTGCGAAGAGGCTGTCATGATCCCTAAGGTACCCGAGATGGTGCCTGGCACAGCACCCCTGCCCAGTATGAGGGGTCCTGCCCTGTTCCCCCAGCTGGGTTGTCTCTGGACACCCATGGCCAACTCTGGGACAACTCTGCCAAAGAGACAGCCACAGGCTCAGGTCGGCCCCATGCCAGGGCACCGGGACCAGGATGTTCTCTGCTGTCCAGGCCACAGGGGGTGCTCGGCCAGGGACCCTGGAATGTGGACGTCCCTCCCTTCTTTCTTGCTCCCACCCTGCCAAGGGGACAGCCCAGGACGGAGCCTCCTGAAATAACCAGATCTGGTTAGCAAGGCTAATTTTAAAAGCCACTCTGGCTGCCCCATAGGGCCTTCTGGGAAGCCGTGAATGTCCCTGTGTTTGCCCCTGGGAGGCAGGGTGAGGGGAGCTTGCAGGGGTTGGGCTCCAAGTGGACTCCCACCCCGCTCGCCCTGCTGAAGACACCCTCCCAGGGCCCTCCAGCCAGTCAGAAACACAATACTGGAGCTCGGGGATCCAGCCTTCCCTATGCCCAACCCACCCAGGCAATCCCTGGTGGACTTTCAGGACGTTCTGCTCCCTCCATTGGTCTCCTGAAACAGTCTGGGCAGGGGGATAAGTCTGTCTGTCTGTCTCTGCCTTGGCTTTCTCCCCTGCTGTTCCCATCCGCTCCATCTCTCTGACCCTTTATCTGCCTCTCTGTCTCTCATGGTCCCTCTCTGCTGCCGTGGCTCCTTCCCTGTCTCTGAGTCCACCCTGCAGGAGGCTGGATGCCGCAAGGAGGCAGTGGGCGGGGTGTCCACCTAGGAGCTAGGGTTTCAGGTGGGACCCAGCGGGGGAGGGCAGCCGCTATAACAGGGCGGGCAGTCCAAGTCCAGGCATGACCTGGGCCACCTGGCCAGGCCAGGTTCCAGCAGGAGGGGGTGAGGGCTGCCAGATTTAGCAAATAGTAACCCCTGGTGAAATTCAGGTAAACAAGGACTAATTTTTCGGTTATATATACCTCATGCAATATTTGGGACATACTTATACTAAAAATTATTCTTTGTTTATCTGAAATTCCCATTTCACTGGGCCATCTGTATTTTACCTGGCAAGCCCATCCAGGGAGGCTCCAGGAGAGAAGGGAGGTCTCTCAGGAACTGCAGGTTCCGAGACCAGTCTGATGGCACCATCACCACCATGACCTGGGGAAAAGCCCATCTGATGGGGAGGCTTAGCTCCAGCCCACCGGGAGCTCTCCATTTTCTGGGGGTAGCGACAGTCCTCAGACACATGACAGGGGCTGCGTGTCACACAAAGTCTCCTCAGTGGAACCAAGTATATCAGAAGAGAGGGTCTGTGTGCATGTTCTGCGAGGGCCTGCACACAGTAGGGCTCTGTGATCAAGTGCTGAATGAAGACTCCCGGTATCACATCCCCACGGGGTGGAGATGGGGGGGGCTATGGCCAGCAGCGGGTCCTAGCACCCTACCTCCCAAGCTCCTTGGAGCCAAATGGCGTGTGCGCTGCCCCCACCGGGGGCTCCCCAAAGTAAGCTGCAGAGGGGGAGGGTAGGTCAGCTTTCCCCTGTTTCATCCCCTCCCCAGCCCCCAATGTCCAATCCTATGTGGGGTGCACCTGGACTAGGGTGCAGGTGGGGGCGGGGACCAGGGCAGGTGACCTACCCTGGCTTTGGGGGAGGGGGACGAAGGCTAAGGGACAGGCCAAAGAGGTGCTGCTCATCGCTCCTTAGGGGGGCATTTGGAAAAGCCAGGGGGTTCCAGGTGTTGCCAGAAAGTTGGGATCCTGGTTTCTGGGAAAGTGAGATTTGGGCCTTTGTCCTGTAGCCCATTAATCTCAGGGGTCTCCCTGGAGGGGCAGCCAGGGAGAGGCCTGTGGCCCTTTCACACCTCCCTGAGGACAGAGTCCATTAAACAGCCTTTTAGTTCCTTCATTCATTCGCTTGCCGACTCACTCACTCACTCATTGCCACCCTTCACTGAGATGACCCTTCCCCCCCTCACCCCCAGCCCAGTCCTTGTGCTGAAGGATGTCAGCTGCTTCTCCAGTCCCACCAGGAACACACCACGGGCTCCGTGTGGCCCTGTGCGAGTCATTTACGGTTCGGAGCCTTGGTTTCCCCCATCCCTACAGTGGGGCTAAGGGGCTTCCGCTTAGCAGCTGCCTGGGAGAGCTTCCATGAGCAGCGGGCTGCCTACGCTGTGTCACGCCCAGGCCCTTTCAGGAGGCCCCGCTGCCTCTTGGGGCTCTGGGTATCTCAGGCCCTGGCCCTCCTGTTCAGGGGACGCTGGCTCCTTCGAGGCACCTCTGGCCTCTGCAGGCAGCGCCAAGTTCTACAGAGAAATGGGGGGGGGCTTCGGCCTCACCCCCGCATTACCTGCGGCATGAACTGGCGCCTGTCCCCTCCTGCTCAGGGCCTTGGTCTCCCTACTGCAGCCAGGGGGCTGGGCTGCCCATCCTGCCATGCCCTGGACGGGGCCTCCCGTGTGTCATCCTGTTAGTAACGGTTTAGCTCGGAGCCTATAATCACATCTGCCCGGGAAGGACTAACACAGCGTTTCTTTAAATTGGGCCCTAATTGCGGCTTTTAGCAGAGTCACATGCTCCCCCCATCCCCCAGCTGGTCTGAATCAGCAAGGTTGTCCTGGCCTGCCCTGCCAGACCCGGGAAACCCCCGGGAAGGTCCCGGTGAGCCAGTGATGAGTCCGGGCCGAGGTCCCCGCTGCGAGCCATGCCCCAGGCCCCTTCCATCCAGGGGATCCCGTGTGGTCTCCACAGCCCTGGGAGGCAGGGGCCGCTGGAACCTGCTCGCCCGGTCCCATTCCATCTGCCCAGAAGAGTGGGGTGTTGGCGGGCGAGGCCAGAGGCAGCTCCCTCCTCGGGCGGGGAGCCTGCGGTCTCCCTGTTTGTTCTGGAGGTCCTCGCCGCTTCCCTAAGGAGACAGCTCGTGGTTCCCAGGCCACAGCCCCTCCGCCAGAGCCAGACCGCGGCTGGCCAGCCGGGACGTGCTGCCCGCCAGCCCCACCGGGCTCCGCCAGGCCCTGGCGCTGGGTGGTCTGGGCAGGGGCCAGGGGGGCCTCGGTCCTGGCTGCAGAGCCAGGCTCGAGGCCGCCCTGCCAGGAAGCTAGAGGGTCTTGAAGGCTGGGGGTGGGCCGGACAAGGGGCAGAGGCAGGCGTCAGGCAAACATTGCCTTGGGCCTCGAGAAGGACACCGTCCCCTTCAGGAATGTCACAGTTGGATGGCTTTGGCCCAGCCACTGAGCTGGTGAAGACAGGAGTCCACCTTAGAGGCTGCTGGGAACGTCAGGGTTGGCAGGCAGAGGACCTAGACCCCAGCCTTCCCTCCTCTGGATCTGTTTCTCTATCTGTACAACAGGCAGGAGATAGGACTTCATGCTCCATGAAGGCTCCTCTGGCCGGTCAGGCCGTGAATGGGGGAGGGGCAACCAGCTGGGAGGATCTTGGTGCGCCCAAGTTCAGGGGCTTCTCCTCGCTCCACCCTAGTCTTGTGGCACCCCGTCACCTCGGCCAAACCTTGCGCTCAGGGCTGAACGCCACTGGAGTGGAAGGAACTCCCATGGGTTCGGGAGTCAAGCAGACCCTGGTCCAAATCCCGGCCACTGGCTGGCTCAATTCCACCCCAGTCCCGATCTCTCTCTCCAGCTGGGACTCGCCCCAAATCCGCCTCTTCTTCCTGACCGCCTCCCCAGCACCCCCACTCTGAAGTCCAGCGGGCACCTCCAACTCAGTGTGACCCAACCCAGATCTTTTTTCTGCCCCCCCAGATCCACCAGCGGCGGCCCC
>NW_007249901.1:110374-114873 GCF_000164805.1 Carlito syrichta | reverse complement strand
TGCCGCCACCACACTTAGCCTGGTCCAAGCTGCCACCCCCTCCCACCCAGAGAGCAGAAAGTTTCCAGGCTGGGCTCTAGCACCTGCTCCTGGCATTCCCGGGCCCTCTGTGCAGCAGCCAGAATGAGCATTCCAAAGCCAAACCCGTCACGCCTCTCCCCTGCGTCTCACCCACTGGTGGCATCCCCTCTGCCACCAGGAGAGAACGCTGGCTCAATCATGCCCTTCACAATGCAGTTCCTGCCCACCCGTCCTGCCCACTGCCCACCCCCTTTCTCTGGGCTCCAAACACATCCCCTGATATCTGCCCTCCCTCTCGCCCCAGGGTCTTTGCACCTGCCTTATTTCCTGTCTGGAACAATCTTTCCTCCAGGTCTTTGCAAGGCTGCCATCTCACTAACTGGGTCTCAACACAAACGTCACCTCCTCAGGTGAGTCTTTCCTGACCACCAGCTGTCAAAGCGCCCCTAGTCGCTCTCTGGACCTTGGTTTTCTATCTGTAAAATGAGGTCAGGGCCGGGCGTGGTGACTCAAGCCTATAATCCCAGCATTTTGGGAAGCTGAGGTGAGACGATTGCCTGAGCTCAGGGGTCAAGACCAGCCAGAGCAACGTGGCGAGACCACGTCTCTATAATAAATCAAAAAATTAGCCAGGTGTGGTGGTGTATGCCTGTGGTTCCAGCTACCTAGAAGGCTGAGGAGGAAGGATTGCCTGAGCCTAGCAGGTTGAGGCTGCAGTGGCCATGAGCAGTGTGCCACTGCACTCTAGCCTGGGTGACAGAGTGAGACTCCGACTCAAAAAAAAAAAAAAAAAACGGGGGACAGGGAGGCAGTGCCAGTGTCGTTAAGAGGGCGGAAGAAACAGTTGGGCAGGAGCATGGGACTGAAATGCCAGAGTGAGACAGGCACTGGGTACCTGGGAGTCCCTCCTCATCAGCAGCTGGAGGTGGAAACTGGGCTCCTCTGCCCATTTTGCTGTGTGACTTCAACTTGGTGTCTGACCCTTTCTGGGCTGCCTTCCTCCCCTGGACCATGGAAGTCCATTCCGGCCTGAGATTTGTCCGGGGGCTGTGAAAAGAGCCTGTCCCCAGGAGAACTCCTCCACAGTGGAGGTCTCAGGGCAAAGGGCCCATCCAGTGCCAAAACTCACCCTGAGAGTGGGTGTCAGGACAGCACTTGCTCATATCCTGAGAGCGGCAGCAGCTGCTCCAGCCTTGACACAGGCACTGGGAGACAAGACAGGTGAATGATCACAGCTCAACCCCCTCCAATGCCGCCCAGGACCCTCCCTCACCCAGGCCCAGCTTACCGCCCCCGAGCTCAGCCCTGTCACTGCCATTCTCCCCACCGGGTGACCTGAGTGGGCTGGAGGCTGATTACAGCGCCCGCAGGCAGCGCATCCAGCCCCAGGCTGATGGGGAGGCCAGAATCCCAGCACCACTCCTGCACACGTAGGCAGAGGACTCTGGACACCCCCTCTAGGACAGGCCACAGCTGTGGGTGTCCCTCCTGCTGACAGGCCATGAGGACAGGTCCCCCAATGCCTGAATCCCTGCTTCCCACCCCACCCCCACTCTGCCAACTCAAACTTCTGCAGAGTGACAGTCCTGATCCTGCCCTTTTTCTCTTCCCTCTCACAGCCCCCGCGCCCTCCCCCTATCCCGCCCATTCCTGCCACAGCACAGGGGAGACTGCGGCTTCAAGATCAAGGCGTCCACAGATGAGGGCAGGGAACTCCTGCAAGAGGGTGGCAGTGGCCAGCCTGGCCTTGACCCCAGGACAAGAGGACCGGCCCGCAGACACTGGGCGCTCCTCTCCCCCTGCAGTCACAGTGCAGGACCCTTAGGCTCCAGGAGGAGCAGAGACCTACCCGAGCACCCGAGACCCCACCGGCCATGGGGAGAGGCCAGCCTGGAGCCCGGCCCCACCCGACGCCAGCGGACCCAGCAGTGTGTGATTAAACCCTGCACCCAGCCACACTGCTTGGCATGCGTCCTGGCCCTCGCTGGTGGTGTGACTTCCGAAAAGTTACCGACTTTCTCTCTTCTGTTTGCTCATCTGCAAAATGGGGATAATAACAGCCCCTGCACTCTGGGGGGGGGTGTGTGGGGACGAAATGAGTGACTGTGACTGTGGGACGCCAGGGACGTGCATGCTACTGTGTCTGCAGTGATGTTCTCACCACCCCCGGGTTCTAAGCCTCAGTGCCAAGAGGCAGGAGGAAGAAGAGCACTGGCGGACCCAGCCCTGCCTACTCCTGTCTGGCTGACGGGGCACGTGTGCCCACCCCACCCCGCGATCCACATGGACTCCTGAGGGACCAAAACAGGGCTGGCGCCACAATCAAAGCCGAAGCCCCGCCAGGCTGCAGGAAGCCACACAGGAGCTCTGGAGCCCAAATCCTCTTCTGAGAACTTAATCCCCTCCCCACCCCTGGATCGCTGGGGCTGGATCCCCGTGGGAGGTCTTCAGTTTAGCCACCAGGGCTAATTATAAACGCTGCTGTCTCATCACCCCCATCGTAGCTTCTGGACTTCTAGGGGGTCAAGGAGCCCTCGGTTCTGTGTCCGACAGAGCCAGGGTTGTTTTCCATGGAGAGACCAGCACCCCAGAGACAAGGGGGAGAAGTGGAATGGGAGCCAGGCAGACACGGGTTCAACTTCCAGCCATGGCCTTGGAGCAGGTCGCTGTGCCCTGCGAGCCTCAACTTTCCCGTCTGTAAAATGGAGGTGATACTGCCCACCTCACAGGATTGGGGGTGTGACATATGCACCTTCAGGTTGTCAACTTCACTGCCATGTCTCGGCACTTAGTGGGGGGCACGGCACATAACAGGCATCCCCCTGCTTCCTGCCCCCCATCTCAGGGTCTTCGGTGTGCTGGTGACCTTTCCATTCACCTGTTAACCCAGATTTCTTCCTGTCCTGCCCCAAAGCTCCCTGCTTCCCCACACACTGGGATGGTCACTGGAGGTTTCTGTCACGAAGGTCAGTACCTCAGCGTGTCCACTGTCTGCCTCCGGGCCCAGCACAAGGCATGGGACACTGTCGATAAGGGAGAGACTTCCAGACACTCAGTCTCCACCGTGACCAGACAGATGACGGATGCTTGAAGGGCTTGTGTCAGAATACAGGACAGGCCTGCATCTGTGGCTCACAGGAGAGCCAAATGGACCCTCTCTCAGCTTCAAGGGACTGTTGCTTGACAGAAATGTGGGGCTCACTGTTAGCCAGTCTCCCAAATTTTCAAAAAAGACAGAAAGCCAGCCTTTTTTTTTTTGAAGAGACGGTCTTGCTCGGTCACCCAGACTGGAATGCAGTGGTGTGTTCCTGTCTCTCACTGCAGCCTCGACCTCCTGGACTCAAGTGATCCTTCCATTTCAGCCTCCAGAGTAGCTGGGACTACAGGTGTACACCACCATGCCTGGTTAATTTTTTATTTCATTTTATGGGAAAGACGAGGTCTCACCATGTTGCCCAGGCTGGTCTCCAACTCCCAGGTTCAAGCGATCTTCCCACCTCAGCCTCCTGAGTAGCTATGAGTCCATGCACGTATCACCATGCCCAGCTCAGAACTTCAGATTTTATGGGAAATCTCCTAGCATTTTAAAACATGGTGAGGGTGTACAGCAGCATCTGGGGAACAGGCGAGCCGGGAGGGTTGCTGAGCCTAAGTTGAACTGACCGCTGGGCATCCCATGCCCCTCCCTTACTACAGTACAGAGGTTCTCAACCAATGCAGGGGTCAATTTTGCTCCCCAGAAACCTGGTGAGTAGAGACCAGGGATGCTGCCAAATGTCCTACGATGCACAGGACAGCCTCCCAACAGAGAGAGGATCATCCGGCCCCAAATGTCAGCCGTGGCAAGGACAAGACCTGTTGTGCCATGGGGGTAGGGGCAGCCTCCAATTGAAAACTACATTTCCCAGCCTCCCTTGCTGCCTGGTGGTCTCGTAGGACCTGTTCTCACTAAGAGTGGAAGTTGTCGCTTCCAGAACAAAGCAGTTCAAAAGCAGTGCTGCTGGCAGTGCTGGTCAGATAGAAAGAACATCCAGAACTTGGGGGAGGAGGTGGCAGGGACGCCAGTGGAAAGAGCCTGGGGTTCAGCCAGCTGGGCAGGGGTATCACCTGATGTTTCAGATGGAAATAAATTCCAGACCAGGTGTGCAATGGCTCACACCTGTAATCCCAGCACCTTGGGAGGCCAAGGGGGGAGGGTCACTTGAGGCCAGGAGTTCAAGACCAACCTGGGCAACATAGAGAGACATCGACTCTACAAAAAATTTTAAAAATCAGTCATGCGTGGTGGCACATACCTGTAGTCCCAGCGACTTGGAAGGCTGAGGTGGGAGGATTGCTTGAGCCCAGGAGTTCTAGGCTGCAGTGAGTCATGATCCTGCAGCCTGGGTGTCAGAACAAGGACCCTGTCACAAAATAATAAATTCTTACCGTATCTAGTTATTGAACTTTCTGGATTCACTTTTTTTTTTTTTTTTTTT
>NW_007249901.1:89489-110340 GCF_000164805.1 Carlito syrichta | reverse complement strand
TTTTTTTTTGAGTCGAAGTCTCACTCTGTTGCCCAGGCTGGAATGCAGTGGCACGCTCACAGCCACCACAGCCTCAGCCTGCTGGGCTTGGGCAGTCCTTCTACCCCAGCTTTCCAAGTAGCTGGAACTACAGGCACGCGCCACCATGCCCGCCTAATTTTTGGATTTATTGTAGAGACAGGGTCTCGCCAAGTTGCCCAGGTTGGTCTTACCTCCACTTCCCAAAGTGCTGGGATTACAGGTGTGAGCGCCTGGCTGGATTTATAATTATTTTATTTATTTATTTGTTTGTTTATTTATTTATTTATTATTTTTTGAGTTGGAGTCTCACTCTGTCGCCCAGACTGGAGTGCAGTGGCTGCTCCTGTTCACCGCAACCTCGACCTGCTGGGCTCCAGCGATCCTTCCGTCTCAGCCTTCCAAGTAGCTGGAAAGAACTACAGGCGCGCGTTACCACACCCGGCTAATTTTTTTGATTTATTGTAGAGATGAGGTCTCACCTGCCCAGGTGGGTCTCAAACCCGCAGGCTCAGGCAATCCACTCACCTCAGCTGGATTTATATTTAATGGCAGGCAGGTTTGTCTCAGTGACTAGGAGGGGGTTGGCCAGCCCCTTTGTCCTTCCTCCTGAGAGCAGTGGAAACCCTTGTGCCGAGGGTTTGTCATCCTTAGAGTCTAGTTCCATGGCCATGGGAATCAGACATGGGTGGAGCTGGGACCTGTGCCTGAACCCCTGGATCAGATTAGGACTCACGGCCCACCACAGTAAAGCACAGAGTGGGTTGGGTGCGTTGGTGCATGCCTGTAATCCCAGCACTTTGGGAGTCCAAGGCGGGAGAATCGTTTGAGCCCAGGGGTTTGAGACCAGGCTGGGCAACTTGGAGAGACCTCGTCTTTACAAAAAAAATTTAAAAACTAACCAGGTAAGGTAGCTCATGCTTATAGCTCTAGTCACTAGGGAGGCTGAGACAGAAGGATTGCCTGAGCCCACGAGGTCGAGACTGTGATGTGCTGTGATTGTCATGATCATGTCACTGTACTATAGCCTAGGTGACAGAATGAGAGATACCAACTAAAAAAATAAAAATTAAAAAACCCCAAAAAACAAAAAAAAAGGTGAGGAGCAACTTGGGGTCCAGCTGAGTGAAGGAGACATGGGAAGACATGTCTGGGTATCTGGGAAGTAATGTCTGGTTCTCTAAGGACACATCACCCTATGGCCTCGAGGCCAGGCAGAAAGACCTCCTTCCTCCTGATGGGGTCCTGAGTACCCACTGTGTGCCAGGTGCTGCTAGGCACAGGGGTCAGGGAAGCTGGATCCTTTACCCAAGTCCATAGGACCAAGAAGGTGATGGAGCAGGGGTGTGGCCCCATCTGACTCACATTCCGCCCCATTAGTGCATCCCAAAGTTGACAAGGGCTGTCGGTCTGTCCAGTATTAATCCTCCTAGGAACGACCCTTAGCCAAGGAGGGATGAGTTGAGGAAGAACTACTCCAGCTCCCTGGCAGCCTGGATGGGATGCCTCTGAAGGGCATCTCCTGTACGGTCCTCCTGGGGAGTGAGCCCTGGTGGCCACAAGGGCCACCTGCTTGCTGACACACCCTTTCTCTGTTTCCTTCCCAATCCTGTCTCACTTCCTCCACTCCCCCCACTGCCCCGGGGCCTTCTGGGTTCCTCTTATAATTTGTACTGATTCTTGTCTCAGGTTCTGCCTCTGAGGAAGCCCAGTCTAAGATGCAAAGCATGATTTGCACACCCTGAGACATGGAAGTTGGTCCAGGCCGTAATGGGGCGCTTTTAAAAACCGACTGCTTGAATGGGAATTTAAATAAGTGTTCAGGAAGCAGCAGGACTGAGATAGGGCAAAAATCACAATGATGGTCAACAACATCTGAAAATACTGCACTGTCCAGTTCAAGATGAGGCATCGCTTGGTCCTGGCAAGAACGTCTGAATATAGGTACATTCTTATCCCGGCATCTGCTTGGCTATGCTTCCCTTTTTGCCAGGACTGTTAGGAAACTCAGAGAGAAATCTTTTCAGTCTGCATTCTCAGTTCTGAGGGGCGTCCACGTCTGACGTGTGGTTTCTTGTGTTCCAAGTTCATATTTAACGGGTGTGTGTTGTGTTGAGTCATGAAGACTCTGCCTTGGCAGGAGGTTGGAAGTGCCTTATAAACCAGTAGAGGGCATCGCTAAATACAAGAGCTTTGGAAGAGGACAGGCCTGGATTCAAATCCTAGCTCCATGACTTGGGGTCTCTTGAGCAATCACACCGCTTCCACACCTTGGGAGTCCTTGTCTGTGAATGTGGGTGACGGGACTTGCTCCCAGGTGAGGATTGACGCAGTGCGTCGCCAAAGGCGGCAAGTAGAGCCTGGCGAGTCATGAGTGCCCGGTTGGTTGCCGTGATTACCACCTAAGGATGGTCACTCCAGTGAGGCAGGAGGAGCTGACCTGGACAGCACCATGGACCCCCAATGTCAGGGGCGATCCTGAGTCCCACACCCACGTGTGAGCATCAGGAAGGGGAAGGTGATGCTCGCTAAGCTAGTGTGAGGGCAGGGAGCAGATCCGTCTCAGCCAGCTCACGTTCTTAAGCCCTGATGCAGTGCCTGGCACGCACCCAGTATCTGTTGAATGAATGAAATGGGCCAGAGTATGTGGTGCCATTTGTGGGTGCCATGCATTCGGGGTGCCACCGGCCCCTCTCGTACCCCCGGTGTAGGTTTCGGGGCACAAGGGCCCTCTTCCTTAATCCTCACAGCAGCCCAGGAGGGTGCTATCTCCCATTGTGCAGATATGGAGATTGAGACACAGAGACACAAAGCAATTTTTCTCATGTCACTCAGGCAATAAGTGGTGAAGACCCGGAGCCAGGAGGAGTCCCTACCCCCCTGCCTGCCCTGCCAGTACTCTCGACCCCAAAGCTAGTTCTTCCCAGAGAAATAAGCTTTTTCAGTCTTTTTCTCACTGACCACAAAGACTCAGCTCTGTCCTCAGAAGTATTTGGAAAGTTTTATTTAAATGTTTTGTGTTCCCTTTTAACCACCACCAAAAAGAGAAAAAAAAATTTTTCTGCTGTTCCAAACAGGAGAGTTGCTTCAGAGAGAAGCTGGCATGTGTGTTCAGAGCCAGGGGGCGTAAGCCCTGCCAGGCTGCTCTTCCCAGCCCGGGCCACCCTGGGTTGGATGGCCAGGCCTGGGAGCAGGCTTCCTTGGAGTCTGACAGCCTTGAAGTGAGAGGGTGAACAGACCCGGTCCCAAGGAGACACCTGGTCCCCCTGCAGGGAAGGCTGGGCTGGGGACAGGGTCCTGTACACGGTAGGGCCTGGGGGGGGTCCAGAGGGAAGGGGATGGGAGGGGGAGGGTCAGATCTGAAATGTTCCATGGAGGCTTCGGGACCTCTGGGTCTGGAGGAGTATGTTTGCTAGAAAAATAAGATGCTTTGAGAATTTCTGCAGTCTGTGCTCTCCGCCTGCCCGAGAGAAACCTACCCTGTTGGCCAGAGGGCGGCGGGGAGGGGGCGAAGGCCGGGGGCCAGGACTTGGTCTGGTCCCCTGCAGGATTCCAGAGGGGAGCGAGGCGGGTGGCAGACTTTGGTTTCCTGGGTCCCCTTTCTGGCAGCTGCAGAGGCTGAGGACTCCGCCGTGCCGCCCCTTGAGGTGTGGGCTGCCGGGCGGGGGCAGCACCGGGAGCGGGGAGTTGGCATTGGTCGCGGGCTTGCGGGCGCCCAGGCCCTGGGCCCTCAGAACAGCATGCTCATGGGAAGCAGGGCCAGCGGGAGCAGCAGGGGGCCTGGAGCAGGGCCACCCGCCGAGCTGGCAGGGGTGCAGTGGTCGAGGTTGGCCCCGATGCAGGCCGCGTATGCCATCACATGGGGGATATAGTTCTGCTCGTGGACGCCGTGCAGCAGGTGTGCCATGGGGCCCTTGGCGAAGACGGCCACATCCTCCCCGCCGTGGGTCTCGTGACGCAGGGGCACAGCGGACTGCGCCTGGTAGTTGTTGTGAGCTGTGGGCCAGAGGAAACGCCCGCTGAGACCCACCAGGGGCCTGGCCCCTGCACGCGGCCCCTCCGCCCCCTTCCCAGGTGGCTCAAATGCTCCCTCCCGTCTTATAGAAGAGGAGACAGGTTCAGTGTGGCCACAGGACTTGAGCCTGAGCCCAGAGCCTGCATTCTCAACCCCCAACTGAGAAAATTAACCTCATCTGGGTTGCCTGGCTTAGCAGGGAAGGGCTGAGAGGGAGACTCTTACCACTGGCTGCGCCTCTAGGTCCCCAGGGACCACTGCGGGCATCAAGAACAAACGAATAGTCAACAATATGGAACTGGATGAACGGACTGCAAAGGCTGGCATATTAGAATACTATGCAGCCAATAAAAATGACAGTGCAACGCTTCAGGCATCTGCACGGGCCAGGCACTGTGCGAGGCTCGTCAGGCCCGTTTAGCCTTTCAGATGACCTTAGAGGGCAGAACCGTTTATGGAGACCAGAGCTGAGGAAGATGACGGTGCACGCTGAGGCCACGGGGCTGCCAAATCTCAGAAAGCAATCTAAATCGAAGTTGTTCTGACTCCAGTCCTAGATACTCTGAGACCCCGACATTGGCCACAGCTTCCCTTCTGTCCCAAGCCACCCCAAGGGCACCCGCTCCGCCCAGCCCTGGTCCTGTCATCTCACCGTAGTCCACCATGGAGACGTTCTCGCGCTCGCCACCCACCACCTTGTAGCCGGGCCCGTTGCCATACAGGATGGCCGTGAAGGGCTTCTTGTCTGTGTCACTCAGCATGGGGGCCAGACCTGCATGGGGAGGTGGCCGGAGTCACGGGGGAACTACGGGATAGTCCCCGGGCCCCCAAACTGGGCTCCTTGGAGGCTTGGCAGCCCCAGGGTCCTCTCTGAAGGGCCTGCTTCCCTCCATGAAGCCCCCTTCCAAGCCCTATTACTTCAGCCAACAGCTCCCAAGTTTCACCGTGCCCACACTCCCCCATCCGTCCATCTGTCCTTCCACCCACCCTCTCCGCCCCTCACCCACCTCTCATCTCTCCCATTTTCCCCTCTCCTTCTTTCCCACCCATCGTCCATGCAGCCACCCAGCTGCCAGCCATCCGCCCAAACGTGAACTCATCTCACTCCATCCCCTCACCCCGTGCCCACCATCACCTTAACTGTCCCACCTAGAGGACCCCATGCGCTGGGTCTGTGGGTCTTCCCACCTAGATGGGCTCCCAGATGGCCAGACAGGAGGCCCCAGGAGTGCCCAGCGCCCACCCGATGGAGGCCCACCTACCAAAGATAGAGTTGCCACGGGGAGTGTATCCGCCAAAGGTGAAGACATGGGAGTGGTCAGCAGTGACCACAGTCAGGGTGTCTCCCGTAGAGGTCATGGTGCCCGCCTGCTCGATGGCCTGGTCCATCTCCACTGCCTCGTGTAGGGCCTGCTTGGCTTTGCCTTCATGGTGCCCATGGTCGATCCTGCCTCCTTAGGACACCAAGGAACAGCCTCGGGTGAGGGGGGAGGGGAGGAAGAGCTGCACCCCCAGCCCGGTGACACGACTGCCAAACTCACCCTTCTTCCTTTATTTTAATTTAATTTTATTTCTTTTGAGTTGGAGTCTCTCTCTTTCATTCAGGCTGGAGTGCAGTGGCACCCACACTCACAGCCCCCCAGCATTGACCGGCTTCAGCCTTCCAAGTAGCTGGAACTACAGGTGTGTGCTACCGCACCCAGCTAATTTTTTTTTCATTTATTGTAGAGATGAGGTCTCACCACGTGCCCAGGCTGTTCTCAAACCCAAGGGCTCAGGCAATCCCCTCACCTCAGCCTCCCAAAGTGCTGGGATTACAGGCTTGAGCCACTGTGCCCGGCCTCATCCTTCTTTGATAGGGAAGATCAGTGGCCTTCACCAGGTACTCCTACGCGCTTGGACATCTGATACAGCCCTTCCGCCTTTCGGAGGTCCGAGAGGGAGGGCCCAGGCCAATAGTGCGTGTGTGTGAGGGCAAGGCCAAGATGTCACAGCAGACCCGCCAACTGGGAAGCTTGGCTCCTGTTCACACCACCGTGCTCCCAGCACTGTCTCCCCAGCTGCTTGCAGAAGTCGTGGGGGACTTCAGGGAGGCGGGGAGGGGGCATGCAGAGACCCTACGACGTGCCCGGCACAACAAACCAACGTCCCATCTCCCCACACAGCAATCCTGGGCAGGCAGGGGTAAGATCAGCCCATTGACAGATGAAGAGCTGAGGCCTGGAGTGTGGGGGTGATGCACACACAGGGGATCTGCCGAGGCCTGAATCCAGGCACGACTCCCCCTGGAACTCAGCTTTCCCACCTCCATCTTGAACACGTCCCTCCAAGCAGGGAACACAGAGCTTCTCCCTCTCGGAGGAGGGCAAGTCCTCAGTGCTCAGGCAGTGGCCGTGGCAGGTTCCATAAAAGCCCGCGGAAGTCTGACCCCACGCCACCTCCTTCCGGGTGAGCACAGGGCCTGCAACCTCGGAGGACCGCCTCCCACTCTGGCAGGAGGGCGCTGCCTGGCTGGACACCCCCGGCTCCGAGGGTCCCAAGCCCGGGCGCCAGGCAGCCCTCTCTTCCCACCAGCCAGAGCCTTGCCACTGGCCCGGCGGCTGGCAGGGCGGGTCGTCCCTTTGTTGTGGCTTTGGGAGCAGCTGGTCTGGCGGGCCTGCCCTGGCCTTGCTCACAAAGAGGATTGCTCCCAGGGGAGCCCGTGCTCGCCACTGCTGGTTTCTGGCTGCTTCCTCGGCGTCAGAGGCCTATTCAGGGCCAGGCCGAGACCGCCGTGCTGGAGTGGGAACCCCAGGGCTTGGCAAAAAAGCAGACGAGCCAGGCTGATGGGCACTCACCTCTGCAAGGTGGAGGGGTTTGTGCGAGTGTGGGCGGGGCGGTGAGTGTCTGTGTGCAATACGTCCACGTGTGCACATGTGTACACACATGCAGAGCTCAGCGAGGCAGCATGAGGAACCACAGAGGGCGAGGGCTGTTAGAACTCTGGAAGATGGCCAGGCTCAGTAGCTCGGCCTGTAATCCCACATTTTGGGAGGCCGAGGTGAGTGGATTGCCTGAGCCCATGGGTTCGAGACCCGCCTGGGCAACTTGACAAGACCTCATCGCTACAATAAATCAAAAAATTAATCGGGCATGGTGGCGCGCGCCTGTAGTTCCAGCTACTTGGAAGGCTGAGGCGGATGGATTGCCGGAGCCCAGCAGGTCGAGGCTGTAGTGGCTGGAAGTATGCTACTACACTCCAGTTTGGGCGACAGAGTGAGACTCCAACTCAAAAAAAAAAAAAAAAAGAACTCTGGAAGATTCTGGAACCTGTATCACTTCCTCACGCTTTCTATTGTGAGTGCCTCAGCTATTGTGTAAGCACAAAAAGGATCCCAGAGACGCAGAAGGTTTATTTTTTGTCGGGTCCTGTTCCAAGTACTTTATGTCTCTGAACACAATGGAGGCCAATCGCCCTTCCAGGAGCGGGGACTATTTTGGGACTCCCTGAATAGAAATGTGCAGGTAGTGGTCACACCACCAGCGGAGGGCAGCCCCAGGACAAGAACTCAAGAGTGACGCCAGGGCCTCCAGGATGTCACACATAGCATGGGAGAGCTAGGATTTGGCTTTACGAGGGGTGAAGCTGAGGGCTGCCCATCCCTCCAGAGACATGTCTCAGAGAGAGACTCTCAAAAAGAAGAAACCTGCCTCTTCCCCCAGGAAGCCTTCCTGGACTGGTGAGTCTGTTAAGCTGTCTCCATGCTCAAAAAACAGCTTGCTGAGCTGGGAGCTTCTGCCCCACCTGCATCCTCCCAAAGGGATTTCTGCCCTCACCCCAAAACCAGTCAACTCTCCTGGAGAGCAGGACCGTCCCATCCCAATGCCAGGGTCATGTTTCCAGACGCCCCCCTCCCAGGAGGCCTGGGTTCCCTACCTTCCACCAGCAGGAAGAAGCCTTTGGGGTTCTTCTTCAGGATTTGGATGGCCACCTCCACCATCTCAGAGAGCGACGGGTCAGTCACGTTGTTTCTGTTCAGCTCGTACTGCATGTCCCCTGGCTCGAAGAGACCTGAGGACACGCAAGGAGGCCACGCGTGATGAGAGACCGTGACCTTGCTAGGAAGATCCCAAAGAACCCAGGTGTTTTGGGGACACAGACTCCTCACACCCAACTTGGGGGTAGAGTATAGTATAGAGGAAGAACCTTATCTGTGCGGCTCTTGTAGGCCCAAAATTGTGTGGACAATTCCTTTTTTTTTTGAGTTGGAGTCTCACTCTGTCACTCAGACGAGTGCAGTGGCCACTCCCGGCCACCGCAGCCTCGACTTGCTGGGCTTCAGCGATCCTTCTGCCTCAGTCTTCCAAGTAGCTGGAACTACAGGCATATGCTACCACGCCTGGCTAATTTTTTGATTTATTGTAGAGATGAGGTCTCGCCAAGTTGCCCAGACGGGTCTCAAACCCACGGGCTCAGGCAATCCACTCACCTCGGCCTCCCAAAGTGCTGGGATGACAGGCTGAGCCACCGAGCCCGGCCCACAATTCGTTTTACCTTCACAGTCACCATGGTGAGGGGAGATCAACGTGCCCATTTAACAGAGGAGGAGACTGAGGCTCAGAGGTGTTCCCTAATTGCATTTTCAGTTGGGAAGTGATAGATTTGGAACTCAAGTCCATCAGTGTATCTCCAGCCTGTGGGCTCAGGACATAGCACCATGGTCCTAAGGCATGCCTTGTCAACTGTGGCTGGGATGCAGTGGGACAGCTTGGACGTGGGCACATCTACAGGTTGGGTTAGAAGGGCACAGTGGCCAAACAGCAGGTTTGAGGCCACTGTCCCTTCAGCTCACTGGGCTTGGTTATCTCACTTGCCCATGTTACAAGCTTCCAGGTGGGTCCCATGCTGGTGTTTCTGGCCTGGTGACCTTCCGGAACACAAGGCCCTTCTGTGAGCATGTGCACAAACAATCACTCCAATGAACAGAGAGCTCCCTCTGTGCCACACGCTCTACAAGTGCTTTGGAAGCAGGGAGGGGCTGGCCTCCAAGATGGCGCCCGGTAACCCCTGGCCACTGGAATTCACGCCCTTGTGTGGTCCCCCACAGTAACTGGAGCTAGCTTTTGCATCCCACAGAATTCCACTGCAATGACGGTGTGGGATTTCCAAGGCCAGGGCATAAAACGCTGTGGCTTCTGCCATGCATAGTCTTGGGTCTCTGGGTGAAGCCAGCCACCATGTTGTAAGGACACTCAAGTCGTTCTGTGGAGGGATCCCTGTGGCAGAGAACCAAGACCTCCCGCCCACAGCTAGACCAGCTTGCCTACCACACGGGTGAGCCATCATGGACATTCCAGCATCAGTCAAGCCTTCCGATGACCACAGCCTCATGAGAGGCTCAGCTTAGCTACCCCCAAATTGCTGACCCAAAGCAACTATGTACAGTACCACATGTTTACTCTTGGGTTGTTTTATTTTTTCAGTTTTTAAAAATTCTTTTACTCTTGTTTTAGACTGCTACATTTTGCGATAATTTGCGATAACCTGCGCAACGCATGAGTTCATGTAATGCTCATGACACCCCTGAGGCAGGCCCAATCACATTCTCCATTTTACAGAAGAGCCACTATCCCTACTTTATAGAAGAGGAAGCTGAGGCACAGGGGAGCAGCCATTTGCCCAAAGTCACACAGCATGGAGGAGGATTTGAACCCAGCACTCTGCCTCTAAGATTCATAGAAGAACCACCACACCATACGTACACGCACAGCTCTTCACAGCCTGTATATGGCCCCAGGTGTGCGCTGCGTAGCCCACGGGAGCAGGGGGCTATGTGCGTGTGCCCAGAGGGCATACAGCTCTGAGCCCACAATCTCCAGTGACACACCCAGACCCAGAGCCGTACTCCTTGGGGAATGTGGGCAGGAGATTTTGTCCCTACTTGCTGGGCCAACAGCCAGCTGGGAAAGAGGGGGATGTCTGCGTGCTGGTGCCCAGGGCTTCTGTATTCCACCAAGCCTAGAGCTTTCCTGGGCCTTCACCTGCTCCCCATTCCCGGGGTGGGAGATGGAGCCATCCATGAGCACCAGCAAAGGCAGAACGGTGGCTTCTGCCCTAGCCATGCATACAGTAGAGCTGTCTCCAGGTCCCCCGACTCCACAGCCTGGGAGCTGTTTGAGCCCCAGTTTCCAGCCAGGGTCCCCACCTGCCTGGCTGGTGCCGCATCTTAGCTGTGCTGAAGGCTGCAGGTCATGCCCTCTCTGAGCCTCAGTTTCTCCTTGAGCCCCATGGGGTCAATCCCCCTGCATGGCCAGCAGATTTGAGGCCTAATTCCAGGAACCAGAACTCCCTTCCTAGTCCCTCCCAGGTCCTGGAGCCCAAGGGCATAGGCCTCTAAGTGGGACTGGGCTGGTGCCTTGACCTGGGTGCTGGCCTCACACAGCCTCGCCACTAGGCTCCCAGTCATGTGTCCCCGCCACTTACCCAAGAGGTAGTCCACGGTGTGGGGGTCAAGGGCCAGGAGTTCGGTGCGGTTCCAGATGAAGTGAGTGTGCTAGGAGCAAGGGCCTGTGTCAGCACATGCCAGGGCTGGGGTGAGATGGAAGGACTGACCCCAGCTGATCTGAGTCTGGGGCATGTTTCCTTCTGTCATTGAACAATTCCTTCCTGAGGACCCACCATCCCTGACCTCGAGAAGTGACAAATAAACAGATATAATGCAGGATGATGAGAATTCTGATACCAGGGGCACCGTGAACTGAGAGGCAGGATCAAGGAGAGCTTCCTGGTGGAGGTGACCTTCTAATGGGTCCCTGAAGTAGGAATTGATCATCTTGGGGTCAGGGAGGAGGATTCACAGCAGGAGGGATCATGGGACAAAGAAGAGGCAGACAAGGGTCTTGAGAGGCCTTAAGTGCTATTGAAGGGTGCAGGCTTTGTGTTCTGTGGGCCGTGGAGAGCCAGAGAGGAAGCCAAGTCCCAGCTCTGCCTTGGGGACCCCATCTAGGAGGGGAGATAAAGGAGGGGCTGCTTCCTCAAGACATAAAGACCAGGCTCGGCCTGGAGACAGCACCATGTAGGGCCTGAACTGGGAGTCCTGGCATTGCCAGGAACCAGCCATGTGGATTTAGGAGAGCCCGCTGCCCTCTCTGGGTCGTCACATTGGTAGCAGTAGTTTTCAAAGCTCAGAGGAAAACCCTGCTGTGAAAAGGAGGGTGGGGAGGGTAAGCAAGTGGGCCTCGGCCTCACCCCCACTTCATGGAGGTGGCTCTCCTGTGTTCTCTCCCTGCAAGGTAGGTACCATTAGACCCATTTTGCAGATAAGGACAATGAGGCACACCGACTGCATAGCTACTGAGTGAAACTGACTCTAGAATCCACTCTAAGGCATGATTTTCTAGGGGTGCATCGCCCATGTGGGCCCCGACTGTGACACTCTATCTGGCCAAGCTCAGGGCCATGGTCTGAACTCCTGGGTAAGTACCCCGCCTGGGCAAAAAGGACTAAGCTCTGGTCCCATGTGCCATGTAGAGAAACTGAGGCTGAGAGGGGGGTGTCTTGGGCGGGAAAGGCGCTCTGGTCCAGCCTGAGCTGACTCAGAGGGAAGGCAAGGGTTCAGAGCCGCTCGCTTCCACAGCCTCAGGCACCCGTGGGGGCCTTTCCCCAGACCCTGCCCCCACCCCGTTCCTGGCCCAGCCCCATCCCACGAGGCCTCCCCGGGGCCAGTGCTGGAACTCAGAGAAACCCAACCCCAGAGTGACATCAAAGTGGCTGCCAGGCTGCTCCCCACTGTCTTCAGCCCTGACCACAGTCATTTCCAGACCCCAGCTGCCCCTGGCCGGCAGCACAGATTTAAAGGGCCAGGGGCCACTCTAGCCTCCTTCCCCAGCCATCCCCTCCCAGCTGAGGCCAAGGGGCATGCCTGGAGAGGGGCTCCTCACTTCACCCGCGGCTTGCGCACTTGGGCCACCGGTGCCCTCCACCCACCGATCCAGGCTGCCTCCTCCATCCTGCCCCCCTACTTGCCTGGGGCTTCTCAGGCCCTCCCTGTGGTCTCTCTCCTCTGGGGCACCCCCAGGCCCAGGCTTCTCTCATCCAGGCACCTGAGGCTCCCTGTCTCCTTGACCATCTGACTCATCCTGGGTGCCCCACGCCCAGCCAGGGCCCCCCACACCATAGGTACTCAGGGCGACCCTGGCCCAGCCCCCTCCCCATCCCAGCCTCTCCCTGGTGCCCTCCCCTGGGGGAAGAAATTGACCCATTATGCGCTGGTTCACATCTCTTAGACCACTGAGCCCATGGAGGGAAGCAGGATGGTGCCCATTTTATAGAGCAGAACGCAGACTCAGAGAGGGGCCTCCCACTCCAGGCCACCTCTCAACCCCTGAACAGGCTACCTTGTGTCTGGGTTTGAAGCTTTTCCAGATGTCAATGAGGTCCAGGCCATCCAGCCTCGTGCCCCTGGCCTTCTCATCCATTTCATACTCCACATCGGTTTTATTCTTGGGGTACATGTACTTCCGGCCACCTCCCATGATCACCTAGAGGGGACAGGAACCATCTGTTCCACAGGGCTCCAAGATGCCCAGAAGCCCCCAAAGCCCTGGCCTGGACAATGGCCTCCTGGAGTCCCTGGGGACAGCGTGTCCTTCCCAGCTCAGTGTATCTGGGGTTCTGTCCTTTCTGGGCCTCACTTTCCATTTGGGTGATGAAACCATGAGCCTCTCTGGACTATGGTTTAGAGCTTCTGGATGAACTACTGGAGCTACTGATAGCCTACCCTACTTGGCCTTCCAGAAGGCTGACACGTAACTCCCACTTGTAAATAGCTAAGACCATTTATATAGCACTTGCTGGGTGTCAGACACCAAGCTCTGAAGAAACCTTCTTACTCAATTTCATGCCAAGGAACCCTATGTCACTCATTTTCCAAATTTAAAAATGGACACAGCCAGGCTCGGTGGCTCAGCCTGTAATCCCACGCCTTTGGGAGGCTGAGGTGAGTGGATTGCCTGAGCCCACAGGTTCGAGACCCACGTGGGCGGCAAGACCTCATCTCTACAATAAATCAAAAAATCAGCCAGGCGTGGTAGCGCATGCCTGTAATTCCGGCTACTTGGAAGGCTGAGGCGGAAGAATCGCCGGAGCCCAGCAGGTCGAGTGGCCACTGCACTCCAGTCTGGGTGACAAAGTGAGATTCCAACTCAAAAAAATTTTTTTAATTTAAAAAATAAAATAAAATAAATAAAAATGGACACAGAAATGTGTTTTCCCCAAGGTCACACAGTCAGTAAGTGGTAGAGCCAGGATTCGAACCCAGAGTTCCTCTGACTCTGGCACCAGGGCCCTGCAGCATCCGTGGAGCCAAGGGCAGAAACTCCCAGAGTTTCCTCTCCCACGGTGAGAGGCAGAGTGCGTGCAGGGAGAGGCCGCAGCCAGGGAGGTCTTCAGGGCAGCCCAGCTGGGAGCCAGCCTCCTGCAGCCTGGACAAACAGCGGGGCCGGGCCTCCTGGCTGTGTAGTCACCGCCAGGCTAATTTTACCCGCCGTGGCTGGTGCGTGCGGGCAGACGGACGCGGGGCTGTTTGTTTTCCTTGGGAGTCCATGTTTGAAGTCCTGACTATTTTTAAAACAGGGGCCAAGAGCATAACAGCAGCCGCCCGCAGTGACCACCACGTCAGTGTCCTCCTGTCACCGCGGGCGCCAGCCCAGGCCGCTGCCCCTGGTCGACACCTTGGGAGAGCTGGACCTGGCTGAGGCTGGCCCCGGATCTTCCATCCCAGGCCTGGCATCTGTAAGCCCCTGTTCTACCTTTCAGCCTATTTCCCAGCTCAGAACCCAGCTTGTGCGGATGGAGAGGGAGCAGAAGCCCAGGATGGTGGTAGAGGGGATAAGGCACTCCAGAACCAGCCTGGCTCATGGGCACCTGGAAAGGTGTGGGCTTGAGTCAGACAGGAGCTTGAACCCTGACTCTTGCTTTCCGGCCAAAGGCCTGCCACCTAGACTCTCTGAGCTCAGTCTCCTTGCCCATAAAATAGAACTAACATCTACCCCCAAGACTGCACCAGGAGGAATGCAGTCACCCAGTGCAGGCCCCAGTGCCAGAGGCAGGAAGGATTTCCTGCTGCCAGGAACAGAGAACAGTCTTTCCAGAGAGGCAACATCCTTGCTCTCAGCTGCAGCCTGGAGCTCAGGGTGCGGGCGGGCTGTGTGGGGAAGAAGGGGAAGGGGACCCCAGGTCACGGGTCCCAGGCCCCCCCCCCCACTTGATTCCCACAGAACCTGACCCCTTGGCATTTGCCGAGTGGAAGACGAAGCCCCCAATCTTCTTGCCTGGAACCTCACAGTTCCCAGCCCCAGCTGGGACTGCACACGGGCTCATTAAATTCCCAAATAACAGACTTGATGTTTGGCTTTGGGGTTTGGGTTTGTGTCTTTCTTTCTTTCTCTTTTTCTCTCTCTTTTTTTTTTTAAGCAACAGATATTTATTTTCAGGGCGGACACCAGGATTTTTGTTTCATGTGCAGCCTAGGGACTGGGGGGCTTAGGGGCGGTGATGATGGAAGGACAGAGGGGCTGGGAGAGGAAGAGGAGGGTGAGAGGAGGGGGTGGTCCTCATTTGGGGCATCCTTCCTTCTCATTCCCTGGCTCACACCCACCCACCTCACCCCGCCTGAAACATCTCTCCCCTCTGGTTTTCCCTTAAGCTCCTGTCCGCCGCTGCCCGTGCCAACCCCTCTGAGGACAGCCCCTGTGTAATTACACCCTGCGCTTGTACAACAAATGTTCTCACATCCATGACCTCATCACGGCCTCCAGCGGCCCTGGGAGGAGGCAGATGTGGCTCTCTGTTTTTGTCACACAGGTGGGGAAACTGAAGCCCTGAGAAGGGAAGGGACTTGCCCCAGGTCACATGTCAAGGGACGGCGAAGCCAGGGTGGGATGGGTGGCTTTGCCTCTGATTCCTGCTCACAGAGGGTCAACAGCACTTCCTGAAACGGGGTGCTGAACCCACTACTTGGAAAAGGGAAGTGGTGGCTGGCAGAGAGGCCAGGTGGTACCTGGATATTGGGAGTGGAGGCGTTGCCTGGAGGGCAGAGGGCAGGCGAGTTTGCCTGGTGGTGGGAGAAAGAGGTGAGGGTCACTCTGGGCTGGGGGCTCACCTGAGCCTCACCAAGTCCTCGTTCCAGGATCACAGGCCAAAGTCCCCCAACCCCCTCCCCAGCCCCTACAGCAGGTAATAAAAGCCTGAAAAAGAATGAGTCAGAAGTTCTCACTTAAGAATAGAAAAGAGAGATCTGTCTGAGCATCAGATGGACAGCGTCTGCCAACATGACCCACCCGACGTGTCAAAGCATGTTTCAGGGAGAGGACATTTGGCTCACACGTACACATGGCTGCTTCCTGCATCCTCGCTAAGGGTCAGCCTTGTGCTGAACTCTGCAGGGATGGTCTTATTCCGTTCTTTTGATGGGCTTACAAGACAGGTTCAGTTCACAAAGGGGACACGAAAGGGAAGGCTCGGGGAGGGTCAGTGGCTGACCCAAGACCACACAGCTAGCAAAAGGCTGGCAAGGACTGGAAGACAGGAAGTTTACATACGAAGCACGCACTAACCACTGTATACACCAGTTCTTCTCCAGAAATGCTGGTTAAGTGTGGGTCCCCCCACCAAATAGGCCCTCATGGAGGGGTGGGATGGGGGTGGGGCATAGCACCAGGCTCCAACCTATGGAATAATCCCTGGATGCCTGGTTCTTGGGGGTGTGGTGGCGGTCACATGAGGGCTCACCCTGCAGCCTCACCGCAGAGAAATCCTACAGTGCCTGCCTGCCCCGACCGCAAATCCCCTAATGGGCTGGGAGCCCTCCCAGGTGCCGGGGAGCCAGGCCGGCTGCTTGTCCTGGGCCAGCCTAGGCCTGAGGCCTCCTGTCCCCCAGAGGCTCCGCCCCTCCAATCCCTGCCTAGCAGCACTCCCGCACTCACATCGATGTCCCTGATGTTGTGCATGAGCTGGTAGGCGATGTCCTTGCAGCCCTGGCTCAGGGCCTCTGGGGGCATCTCGTTGTCCGAGTACCAGTCCCGGTCGGCCGAGTGGGCGTAGGCGGCGCTGGGGGTGGCATGGTTCACTCTCGTGGTGGTCACAATGCCCACGGATTTCCCTGGGGGTGGAAGGTGGGGGTTGGCTTTGACTGCAGCTGTGGGGTGTCCAGCTGCCTTCTCCACCTCACTCTCTCCCTCCTCTCGCTAAAGACTGGCTTCCTGTCACTTCCACTGATTGCCTGGATCTCAGTCTCCCTATCTGTACCAAGAGGGAGATGGGGACACTGTCTCTGTGCCCCTCTTCCCACACCCTGAGGGCCAGTGAGCTATGAGCACCTGGGCTGAAATCTCCTTATCAATGAGCCCACAGGCCCCCAAGGGATCTCAGGTGGAGTGGGGTTCCCTCACCTGTGTCCCTTGACCCCAATGTTCCTGGAGGGGTGAGCCAGGTCTCCAGATTCCCGGAAAGAAAGGGAGAAGGAGCAGGCATTTACCGAACCCCCCAGGGCTGGCTCGGGTAGGACTTCATCCTCCTCACACCAGACCTAGGAGGCGGCTTCGGTTTCACACCCATTTTATAGTCCAAGGAACAGACTCAGGGAAATGAACTGGGACCAGAACCCTTGACCCACTAGCCTTCCCTGTCACAGAAGGAACCCTGTGACTATCTTGACACCCAGAGCGTCAGAGCCGGGAGCCCCAGAGATCATTTTTCTCTACCCTCTCCCCATAGGACAGTTGGAAAGACTGAGGCCCAGACAGGTCGCAGAGCCGGGCCCCGTCCCCTGCTGCTGCTCACCAGCATCCTTGGCCCAGCGCAGGATGGAGGTGACCTCATTGCCCTGGGTGGTGTTGCACCGGGAGCGCTCGGTGGCCGCGCTCACCCCCACGGTGCCTTCGTTGGCCTTGACCCCACACAGGTAGGCAGTGGCGGTGCCTGCGCTGTCGGGGACCTGCGCGTTGGTGTTGTATGTCTGTAGGTGGGTGGGAGAGGAGGGTCAGGGGATGGTCAGGCCTTGGCCTCACTGCCACCCACCTGCCTCCACTCACGCCACAGGACTTGGGCACGAGGGACACAGAGAGGCCCTGGCAGCCTTGCCGGAGCCCCGCGACTCACTGGGGTCCCCCGGAGTCACAGGATCACTTTGCTGCCTGCATCCTGTCACCATTCAGGAAGCAGGTGGGGTCAGCAGAGGCCTCTTTGGGTCTGCAGGAGCCAGCAAGGGGTAGGGGACCAGGGGGGTCCTGGAGAAAGAGGGGGGCTTCTTGAAGGAGTGGGGGGAAAGAGAGGGGGAGGGGAACAAAGAAGAGGAAGGTGGGGCTGGGAGGCTGGCGCTGCCTTCTCTCCCTGTGCCACCATCCGCTCAGACGTCTAGTGGAGACCATGAGAGAGTTACCTGTCTTCCCTCCCCATTAGCCTGAGAGCGGCTGGAAGGCACAGACAGCCCCTGCTGGTCCTTGGGAAGTGAGCCCTGGCCTGAGAAAGTGTCTGGTGGAGGTCATCACACCACCACCACCACCACCACCACTGACAGCAACCGCTGGCACACACCACGCTGGACATCTCACAGCAGAACAGGCATACCTCACTGTGGTGTGCTTTTGCTTCACCGTGCTTCACAGGTACTGTGTTTTTCACCAAGTGAAGGTCTGTGGCAACCCCATGTCAAGCAGGTCTATCAGTCCCATTTTTCCAACAGTGAAAGTTTGCTTTATTAGCATTTTATCAATAAAGTCTTTTTAGTTAAGGTATGGCACTAATGATGCTATTGCACATGTCACAGTATGGTGGAAATATAACTTTTATATGTACTGGGAGGCCAAAAAACTCATGTGCTGCGCCTCCGTGTTCACTTTATTGCAGTGGCCTGGGAAAAATCCGGAAGGATCTCTGCGGTCTGCCTATAATCAAATTAGCTTCATGAACTGCCTTGGGAGAGAATGAAGGAACTAGAACTGCATGGAAAAGAAAACACAGTTGGCCCTCCACCACTGTGGATTCTGCATTCATGGATTCAACCAACCACAGTTCAGAAATATTTGGGAAAAAAACTGCATCTGTACTGAACATGCACAGACTTATCATGTCATTACTCCAAAACAATTCAGTATAATTACTTACATTGCATTTATAATGTATTAGGTATTATAAGTGATCTAGAGACAATTTAAAGTTTATAGGAGGGTATGTATAGATTATATGCAAATATTCTGCCATTTTATATAAAGGACTTGAGCATTTGTGGATTTTGGTATCAGCAGGGGGTCCTGCAACCTGTCCCCCATGGATACTGAGGGGCAACTGTACATTGTGTGATTCTGCTTATATAAAATAACAAAACCATAGCTGGACACAATGGCTCATGCCTGTAATTCCAGGGCTTTGGCAGGTCAAGGCAGGAGGATCATTTAAGGCCAAGAGTCCAAGACTAGCCAGGGAAACATGGCGAGATCTCCCTCTTTACAAAAAATTTAAAAATTATCCAGGCACGGTGGCATGTACCTATAGTACCAGTTACTCAGGAGACTGAGGCAGGAGGAACCACTGAGCCCAGGAGTTCAATGCTGCAGCGAGCTATGATTACACCACTGCACTCCAGCCTGGGTGACACAGTGAGACTATCTCTAAGAAAAATAAACTAAGTAAACTACAAAAGCAGTCACAACCAATCCATGGTGCTAGAAGTCAGGACGGTGGGAAGGGGGCTCTGGGTGGACAGTGGGGAGGGGGTTCTGGGCTAGAGTGGGGCTCGAGGGGACCTCTGGCTGCTGTTCAGCTGTTTGACCAGAGTGGTAGTTAAGCAGATGTGGCAGTTTGTGAAAAGTTAAGCTGTACACCTGCGCCCTTTTCCTTTGTATGTTATACTCTAGTAAAGGGTTTTGTTTGTTTTTTGTTTTTTGCTTTTTTGTTTTTTGGGGTTTTTTTGAGTTAGAGTCTCACTCTGTCACCCAGACTGGAGTGCAGTGGCCGCCCCCGGCCACCACAACCTCGACCTGCCGGGCTCCGTGATCCTTCCACCTCAGCCTTCCAAGTAGCTGGAACTACAGGTGCGCGCTACCACGCCCAGCTAATTTTTTGATTTATTGTAGAGATGAGGTCTCACCAAGTTGCCCAGGCGGGTCTCGAACCTGCGGGCTCAGCCTCCCAAAGGCGCGGGATTACAGGCTGAGCCACTTTGCTCGGCTTGTTTTTTTGTTTTAAATCAGTGAGTTAAAAGTCTCAAAACAAGTCTTGGGAAGGAGCTGCTGCCCTCCTCACTTGGGAGTGGGGCCACGGGGACCAGGAGGTCTGATGGCCCCACAAGGCCCACTGCAGGCTTCCAAGGGGCTGGTGGGCCCCATGCCCCTGCTCCTTCCTCCATGCTGCCACACTGAGAGGTAGGTGGCTTGGTCCAGGCGGGCTGGGGCTGGGGCTCACCTTGGAGAGGGCCACGAAGGGGAACTTGTCCATCTCCAGCCTGGTCTCCTCCCCGGGGTTGTTGTGGAGCTGACCCTTGAGGATGCGGGCGGCTGTCACTGTGGAGACGCCCATCCCTGCGGTGGGGAGTGGGGGCCTCAGTTTTGGGCTCCCTGCCTCTTCAGCCAGCCTTCTCGGGTCCCCAGAGCTCTCTAGTTTGCCGCCAAGGCAGACTGGGGCAGTGGTACCAGGCATGGCTCTGCAAATGTGACAGGTGGCTCCTCCCTCCCTTCCCTCCCAGGCCCTTGGAGATTGCCTGGCAAAGCCCACCTGTTGAGGCCACAGCCTGGGCCCCTCATCCCCACAGAGCCCCAGTCATTCTACATGGCTCCTTTCACCCAGCCTGGCTCCTGGGCTCCTGCCCAGGTGCCCATCCGGCCCCTCCCTCGGACCCCCAGGCCTCACCATCTCCCAGGAACATGATGACATTCTTAGCCACATTGGTGTTGAGCTTCTGAAGTCCCAGGGCGTGTTTCAGGGTCTGCTGAGCTTGGTCTCGCCAATACTTGGGATCTTTCTCTTTCTCTGTACAGGCAGAGGAGGGAGAGCTATTGGACAGGGCTGAGGACAGCTTCTCATCCCGGGACATATGGATATACCACATCTCACTGCTGAGGCAGGAACACCTGAACTTGGAGGAGGGAGAAATTGTCACCCACCTCAGACAATACATCTTGTGGCTTATAAACATGGGCCAGTCAAATCCTCCGAACAAGCCTTCAGAACCTGGGGTCTTCTCATGTCTCCAAATGAAGAAACCAAGGCTCAGAGACAACAAGCAACTCACCCCAGGCCACATGGCACAGGCAGACCCTGACGGGGCTGGGCCCTGCTCCAAAGCCCATGCTCTTTCCTTCTACCCGGTACAGAGATGATCTGCTAAGGCAGCAAATGAACTGTGCCAGCACAATTAGGAGAGTAATGTTTAACCTATTCTCCAGAACACACTACTTGCAATGGCAGGAGTCCCTGGCGGGTCCGGCCATCAGTTATAAACTCTGCTTGGTTTATTCATTAAAGTAGATTCAGCAGGAGCATGACTTGGTGGCAGGGCTGACAGCTGTGCTGCAAAGCGAAACTTGCCTTTTGCTTCATGTATCACATTTTAAGTAACCAGGTGATCTCATTCTTAGGATCAATTATTGAGCAGAACGTTCGGCATCTCTGAACCCCAGTGTTGCTCTTCTGTTAACAACACCCTTTTGGACAGTGCTTCACAGTTCTGAGATGAAATGAGAATGAGGAACACTCCTCTCATCTTTCCTTTCTTCTCTCTCTCTCTCTCACACACACATACACACACACACACACACACACACACACACACACACACACACACA
>NW_007249901.1:70602-88807 GCF_000164805.1 Carlito syrichta | reverse complement strand
CAAAAAAAAAAAAAAAAAAAAACCAAGGTGCTTCTAAGGACTAAACTGAATAAGGTGAGTGGCACACCTGACCCACAGGAGAGGGTCCAAAGTTGCCCCCCATCTTCCCACAATCCCATCTCCAGGGCTGGGATGCATTTTTCTCCCAAGCAGAGGCCCAGGATTCTCCCACCATCTGCAGGGCGCTCACATCCCTGAGCTCTATCAACCTGCCCATGAGAACACAGAGGTCTGAAGACAGGAGCTCCTCGGCAACTTCCTCTTGGACAGCCTCCTGCTGCATAGACAGGGAGGCTGAGGTCAGGAGGGGAGGGCGGTCTTGCCCAAGGCCATGTGGCATGTGTGTGGGCTGAGGACACATCCGTGGGTTCTGGCCCGACTCTGACCCAGTCCGGACAACTGTGGGTGGAAGAGTTCTCCCTTTCTCACACACGTGAAGTCCTGGGCAAGGTGCCAACTACCCCCTCCTGTGGCATCTCCTCCGATCCTCCCAACAGCCCTAGTGGGTGGTTCCATGACTTCCTCCATCCACATTAGGAAATGAAAAAGTCAAGATTATAACTGCAGAGGGGGGACTGGAATCCCTCATGTCCCAGTGGCCCTCATGTCTCGGACCCAAGCGTATCCCACGGTCTTCCCTGGGGATTTCTCTTATGTCCTTCCATCACCCTCACCCGGATCCCTCGGCCCACCGCCCTCACCAGCAGCCCCAGCCCCCTTGAGGGCAGCCACTTCAGCCCTCCCAGGCAGAGTCCAGCTGGGACTCGGGAGCGCCTTGGCTCTTACCCAGCAGGGTGACTTCAGGCAAGTTGCCCTCACCAGAGTTTCTGCCCAGAGTTGAGTTTCCCAGGAGTTGAGTTTCTACAGCATATTTCATATCATCAAACTTTCTGTGGGGACCAAGAACCATCCACAGGCCATGCAAGGATGACATAAGCCTGGGCAGGTAGCCTGGGTCGATTTTTGCTGAGACATTGCCCGGGCCCAGGCTGGTTCCAACCTCCTTCCCGTCTGCCTCAAAACACACCATGGTGTGTTGGTCATGGAACCTCTTTGGCGTGGCAGGTCCCAGGGCTAGGCTGATGTCCATCCACTTAGCACCCACTGCTCTTCCCAATTCGCACTCTGCCGCCAGCTCGCCTGGTCCTCCTGGGCTTGCCACCTCTAGTCTGGAGTCCAGCGAGGCAGAGCCTTGTCTTTTTCACCGGAGCCACCTAGGGCCTATCCCCGAGAAAGGTTGAAAGGCTGGTTTGAGCAGTGATAGCTCTGGACAACGGAACACCAGGAAGTCATTGCTTTGGGAGACTATTAAAAGACACACACAGCCGGGCTCGATGGCTCAGCCTCTAATCTCGCGCTTTGGGAGGCTGAGGTGAGTGGATTGCCTGAGCCCGCGGGTTCGAGACCTGCCTGGGCAACTTAGTGAGACCTCATCTCTACAATAAATAAAAAATCAGCCGGGCATGGTAGCATATGCCTGCAATTCCAGCTACGGAAGTCTGAGGCGGAAGGATCACCAGAGTCCAGCAAGTCGAGGCTGCAGTGGCCGGGAGCGGCCACTGCACTCCAGTCTGGGCAACAGAGTGAGACTCCAACTCAAAAAAAAAAAAAAAAAAAAAAGACACACGCAAATGCTCACGACGTAATGCTATGTGGAAAGGGTACTTATCCATACACACTGTAAGATTCCATTGATACAAAGTTCAAAACAAGCAAAACGAGTCTCTGGTGGCAGGAGTAACCCTGGTCATTTCCTTTGGCTTTGGGAGGAAGTTGGCTGGGAAGGGCACAGGAAAGCCTACTGACACCATGAGCAGAAATGTTCTGTCTTGATCTGGGTGGTGGGTATAAACACATGTAAAAATGCATCACACTATACATTCAAGATTCATGTCCTCACTGTAAGTTATACCTAATTAAAAAGAAAACTCAATGTAATACCACTACATACCCATCAGGATGGCTAAAATGAAACAGATAAAAAACCGAATTGCAACGTTTCAAGACTTTGTTCTTAAATTGCAGTCTTGAGAAGTTAACATAAAAACTGGTCTAGGCCAGGCTGGGTGGCTCAGCCTATAATCCCAGCACTTTGGGAGGCCAAGGTGAGTGATTGCCTGAACTTGCAGGCTCGAGACCAGCCTGGGCAATTTGGTGAGACCTCATCTCTACAATAAATAACAGCAGAGTGGGCGACAGAATGAGACTCCAACTGAAGGGAAAAAAAAAAACAAACTAAAACTGGTGTAGAATTAGAAGCCCTAGGGTGCTGAAAGAATCAAACACCATACCACACTGCAGAGACACTTCCACAGGAGTCTCCAGCAGAAGAATAAAACAAAAACCCTGTCGAAGATGAGTTCCCTAGCAAGCACTACAAAGACAAGAAAATGTGCTACCATGGCCATGGGCTCATGCCTATAATCCCAGCACTTTGGGAGACAGGTGAGAGGATTGCCTGAGCGCACAGGTTCGAGACCAGTCTGGGCAACTTGGCAAGACCTCATCTCTACAATAAATCAAAAATTTAGCTGGGTGTGGTGGTGTAGGCCTGTAGTTTCAGCTACTTGGAAGGCTGAGGCGGAAGCATCACCTGAGCACAGTAGATAGAGGCTGCAGTGGCCGTGGGTGTGCCACTGTACTCCAGCCTGGGCGACAGAATGAGACTCCAACTCAAAAAAAAAAAAACAAAAAACAGAAAACATGCTACCATGAGGGAGAGTAAGCAGTTAAAACCAACAGGAAACTTAGTGTACCAAGAACCAGAAGAGTCTATGGAATTAGTTATATGTCAGACTACTAGAGATAGAAGAGAGAAAATAGAAACTCCAATCATAGCCGGGCTCAGTGGCTCAGCCTATAATCCCGCACCTTTGGGAGGCTGAGGTGAGTGGATTGCCGGAGCCCGTGGGTTTGAGACCCGCCTGGGCAGCGAGACCTCATCTCTACAGTAAATCAAAAAATCAGCCGGGCATGGTAGCGCATGCCTGTAATTCCGGCTACTCAGAAGGCTGAGGTGGAAGGATCGCCGGAGCCCAGCAGGTCGAGGCTGCGGTGGCCGGGAGCGGCTACTGCACTCCAGTCTGGGTGACAGAGTGAAACTCTAACCCAAAAAAAAAAAGAAACTCCAATCAAAGAATAGGATAACAGAAAGGGAAAAGAGTGACCTATCCAACCAACATATACAGTAGCAGAGCTGAGACTTCCTGCTTCAAACAATGTGTTTTTAGCTCTTTGATACTTTGGACAGTTCCGTGACCTTGAATACAGACACTGCCCTCATCCTACCCCACCCTGCACAAGGTCTCCTCCCTCCATCTGTGCCCCAATCCTACCTGGCACTAAGCAGTGGGTAAGGCAGGTGCCGATGACCAGTACTAAGAATGGTGAGATCATGGTGCACCCAAGACCCACTTCCTCTTTGGAGCCTGGAGATTCTGTGGACGTGGTAGGGAGGGTGTGGGCTGGTAGTGGTCAGATTTTAACTGATGTTCCGACCCTAGAAATTAAAAAAAGAGAAGACAAGACATGTGAGGCACAGTTCCAGAGATCATTTTTCATTTGCTTATTTATTCCCTGATTTATTCAACAAGTATTTGTTAAGCATCTCTTCCAGGCTAGGCATGCCAAACCCAGGTGGTTCCTCTTAGGAAAGTGAATCACACAAACACTTGTAAGTATCAGTGAGCTCTGTGCTATCAAGTAACTCCATTTCATGTCTCAAGTGAACTCCCACTTCCCATCCATCTGATGCTCACCACCTCCCAGCAGTCAATCTTTTTGGGTGGTACTTCTCAAACTGTCGCTTGCATCAGAATCTCCTGGAAGACTTGTTAAAACACAGTCCCGGGTTCACCCCCAGCATCTCTGTTGATTATATATATATTTTTTCTTTTTTTTCTTTTTTGAGTTGGAGTCTCCTGTCGCCCAGGTGGGAGGGCACTGACATACTCACAGCAACCACAGCCTCGACCTGTTGGACTCAGGCAATCCTCCCGCCTCAGCCTTCCAAGTAGCTGGAACTACAGGTGCATGCTGCCTGGCTTATTTTTTGATTTATTGTAGAGACAAGGTCTCACCAAGTTGCCCAGGCTGGTCTCAAACCCCTGAGTTCAGGCAATCCTCTCGCCTCGACCTCCCAAAGGGCTGGGATTACAGGCTTGAGCCACTGCACCAGGCCTGATTATATTTCTAGTAAGCTCTCAGGAAAGGCCCAAGTTTCTGCTTCATGGACCACACCTTGAGAAGCCCTATTCAAGAATACTCATCTCCAGCCTTTTAATTACCTCTGTCCCAAGCACATCAGGGACAAAACAAAGAGCCCACCCTTTCTTACAGGACACCTGCATTTGCTGCATTCTCTTCTAGGGCTTGTCCTTTATGGCAAGTGATATAAAAAAAAGTAAGTGTCACATAAGGGAAGAGACTGGCTGGTATGGGTAGCCATTTCTGGGTGGTGGCATCACAGCTGACTCTGATTTTTTTTTTTCCACATTGTCTTTTCTGTGTTTCCTAAATTTTCTTTTGTGTTGAGATACAGTATTATCCATATATATATTTAAATGTTATGTTAAAAAAAAAAAAAGACTGGAAACACACCACAACACTGTGGTTTTCTTTGGAACGCGAATGATTATTTCCTTTTCTTTTTGTCTTTGAATTTTCCAAGTTGCCTAAAATAAGCTTGTATTGATGTCATAAGAATGTTTTTAGACTGTGGTCATCCTGTTAGGATCAAAAGGGACTACACCTCATTGGCAGCTGAGAAATGTACCAATCCTGACATGTATGAGTGTTACAAGAAGACGAAGAATTTTAGATGGAAAGAGTTCATTGGGAAGTAATGTTATCACTTCCACCAAAACCAGGATAAAAATGATCATTTCACTTGTGGGAAATGACAGTATTACACATGCTACCACTAAAAAAGTATGCGGCAGATAAGAAATCGCTCCAGTACAATTATTATGTGGTAATAACAAAACTAAACTTATTTTTAATTAAAAAAAAAAAAACACCAGGCATACTGATTCACCCTTGTAATTCTAGCTGACTCAAGTCTGTAATCCCAGGATTTTGGGAGGTCGAGGTGAAGGGATTGCCTGAACCCACAGGTTCAAGAACAACCTGAGCAACCTGGTGAGACCTCGTGTCTACAATAAATAAAAATAATTAGCCAGGCATGGTAGCCCGTGCCTGTAGTTCCAGCTACTTGGAAGAATGAAGCAGAAGGATCGCCTGAGCCCAGCAGGTGGACGCTGGGGTGGTCATGAGCATGCCACTGCATTCCAGCCTGGGCGATGGAGTGATCCAACTCAAAAAAAAAAAAAAATTCTAGCTACTTGAGAGGCTGAGGTGGGAGGATCACTTGAGGCCAGGAGTTGGAAACTGGCCTGGGCAAGATAGTGAGACTGAGTCTCTAAAAAAATTTTGTTTGCTTGAATGAATAAATAAGAAGGGGGGAAAAAAAAAACCGCTGCCACCAGAAAAAGTGCTCTTGAGTCAACCTTTTCATTTATTTTTTTGAGTAGGAGTCTCACTCTGTCACCCAGGCTGAAGTGCAGTGGCATGCTCATGGCCACCACAGCCTACACCTGCTGGACTCAGGTGATCCTTCTTTCTCAGCTTTCCAAGTAGCTAGAACCACACTGAGCCTGGCCCAGCTTGTACATTTTAAAGGTTGAATCATCCAAGTGCAGTGGCTCATGCCTGTAATCCCAACACTTTGAGAGGTGGAGGTGGGAGGACTGCCTGAGCCTGTGGGTTCAAGACCAGCCTGGGCAACTTGGCGAGACCTCATCTCTACAATAAACCAAAAATTAGCCAGGCATGGTAGCATGCAACTGTAATTCCAGCTACTTGGAAGGCTGAGGCAGAAGAATCGCCAGGGTTCAACAGGTCGATGCTGGGGTGGCCATGAGCATGCCATGGGTGCCGGAGTGAGACTTCAACTAAAAATAAATAAATAAAATAAAATAAAATGTACAAGCTGCACTCCAGTGCCAGTGGTAAGCCCTCAGGTGGAGGGCAGGGGGAGAGGGAACTGAAAAAAATACAATGAGTCGGGGTTTCATTGTCATCTAGGCTGGAGGGCAGTGGCATAATCACAGCTCTGCCTCCTGGGCTCAGGCAATCCTTCTGCTTCAGTCTCCCAAGTAGCTGGGACTACAGGCACACACCACCACACCCAACTATTTTTTTTGCTTTTTGGTAGGGACAAGGTCTTGCTATGTTGCCCAGGCTGGCCTTTAATTCCTGAACTTAAGCAATCCTCCCGCCTTGGCCTCCCAAAGTGCTGGGATTACAGGCATGTGCAACAGCACTCGGCCAGTTTCTAAACATTCCTATAGCAAATCTGAAAATCAGAGAAGTGTTATTAAATATATGTAAAATATTAATACATTACATATTATTTAAAAACTGAAGTCACCTCTTTCAGGAAGTCTCCGGGTGATCACGCATTCCAATACACTACCACTTCAACCATCACGTGCACCTCCCTGTTTTGAAAGCCATAATTCTTCCCCAGTCCCTCTCAGCTGTCACACCGGGAGCGTCTAAGAGCAGGGACTTTGCCTTGTTTGCCTCTGTACTCCTGGTGCTTGGCACAGTCAGTATTTACATCAGTTGGAAGCCAGTGCCCTAAGGCAGGAGGCGGGGGAGGGGAGAACCGCCCCCCATCCTTTCCTCTGTGAGTGCACGAAAGTCCAAGCGCTGCTGAGGATGTGACGCTTGGGGACACTGGCAGCATCCATCAAAGTTGAGCATCGTACATGTGCCCAATGACTCACCTCCAAGAGATCCTACATAACAGCCCTGGACAGAAAGACCTCAAAACTCTTTCCACAGCAGGCAGGATAAACCCACTGTGTGTGTTCACAACATAGATACCTCCACAGCAACGAGAACAGATGACCTACAAATCTGTGCAACAACATGGGTGAATCCCACAAGGTGAGGGTGAGGGAAGGTAGCTAGACCCAAGACACTCCTAGTGATTCCAATGATACGATAAAAACGAACGCAGGGTGTCAGAGGACAGAACACAGCCTCTGCCAAAAGGCTGGAGGGGCTTTTGAGGTGCTGGTGCCATTCTGTTTCCAGATCTGGGTGCTGGTTCCATGGCAGGTTCACACTGAAAATCCAACAAGCTGGCCAGGCATGGTGGCTCACACCTGTAACCCCAGCACTTTGGGAGGCAGAGGTGAGAGAACTGTCTGAGCCCACGGGTTTGAGACCAGCCTGCGCAACTTGGCAAGACCTTGTCTCTATGATAAATCAAAAACTCAGCAGGGTGTGGTGGTGTGCATCTATAGTTCCAGCTACTTGGAAGATTGAGGCAGAAGGATCCCCTGAGCCCAGCAGGTCAAGCCTGCAGTGACTGTGAGCGTGCCACTGCACTCCAACCTGGGTGACAGAATGAGATTCCAACTCAGAAAAAAAGAGAGAGAGAGAGAGAAAAAGCCCAAAAAAGCTGTTGGTTTGTGATATGGACGCTTTTCTCTACGTGTGATACATTTCAATCAAAAACTACTCTCTGGGAACTTGTATAAAGGGCACAAGACAGCATGAAAACAGGCCTGAGACTGTACTTCGCAGTTTATAAAGATTTTCACTGTGATGTCTCACTAATAAACCATGCAGTGAACAGAGAGGGATGTATGACCTCTTGTTACGGGTGAGAAAACCAAGGCTCTGGAAGGAAGAGTGACTTGCCCCAGATGATTAACAAGTAGTGGGCTGAGGAGAACCCTGACCACAGGAGTCCTGATTCCAGAATCAGCAATGAGGTAACCACTGGTGACCCCCGGGGGCAGAGGCTTCTGTCTCCCCAAATGTAAAAGGAAGCTTCTAAAGTCTGACCCAGGAATAAAGTTGTGTGACCCAGAGCAGTCACTCCCAGGGTTCTCTTGGTAGTCATGCAGTCCTCCCATTCCTGCACCTGGCAACCCTGGTTTGCCTGCCACTACCACGGTTTTGCTTGGTATGGCGGTAAATCCACAGATCAGTGTGGATGGTTCATGTCTCCACAAGGTGAGTCTTCTGAGAAGCTGTCTCTCCGTTCACCTGGTCCTTCGATTTTATCAGCACTCTGTAGTCTTCAACATGTAATCCTGGACATGTTTGTCAGATTTATGCCTACATATTTCACTTTTGGGGAGCTACCGTGATTGGCATTGCTTCTGACATGGTTCATTCCGAGTGTAAAGAAGACTGTTGACTTGTATGATTTAGCTGGCTCCTTTGGCATTTGCTATGTAGACAGTCATGCGATCTACAAAGAGGGACATTTAAGCCAGGCTCAGTGGCTCAGCCGGTAATCCTGCGTGTTTGGGAGGCTGAGGTGAGTGGATTGCCTGAGCCCACGGGTTCGAGACCTGCCTGGCCAACTTGGCATGACCTCATCTCTACAATAAATCAAAAATCAGCCGGGTGTGGTAGCGGGTGCCTGTACTTCCGGCTACTCGGAAGGCTGAGGCGGAAGGATCGCCCGAGCCCAGCAGGTCGAGGCTCTGCAGCCACTGCACTCCAGTCTGGGTGACAGAGTGAGACTCCAACTCAAAACAACAACAACAAAAAACCAAAGAGGGACAGTTTCAGTTCTTCATTTTCAACTGATGTGGCCTTTATTTCTTTTTCTTGCCTTATTGTACTAGCTAGGACTTCCAGCACAGGAGCGGCAAGAGTGCATACCCTTGCCTTATTCCTGATCTTAAGAAGAAAGCATTCAGCCTTTTGGCATTTGGGATGATGTTTTGAGGTGTTAGGTACAGTTGATTTTGTGGGGAAAATTGGGAACTTGGTTTAGGATGTGTTGAGTTTGAGATGTCTTTTAGAAGTAGAGACTTCAAGGAGGCAGCTGGACAGAAGAGTCTGGCATTTGGGAGAGAGACCTTGGCGAGAGGTATAAATTTGGGAACCTGTGGGCACGTAGTTGGTGGTTAACACCATGATTAAACTTGACAAGGTCATCCAGGGAGAGGGAATGGGGACACAGCCCCATATTCCACAGGGAATCTGCGGCAAAAGCCCTCAGAAAGCCAGGTATTGGAAAGAATTTCTTCAACATGATAAAGGCTTGATGCCAAGAGCCTACAGCAATCACCATGCTTATGTATAAACTTTTGGCAAATTCCCTTTAGCACTGACTTCTGATTTCAAGGAGCTGGAGGCAACCTCTCTGTCCATAACTAGGGAAATGAATTAGTCAAGGATATGGAGGCAGTATCTATGTAGCAGTGATATCAAAACTGGAAGCCAAAACAGCAGCATGGATAGAACCCAAACACACAGAATTGAGAAACAAAGAATAAAATGTAGTTCCTGTATGTAAACGCAAACCACACCCATAGACGACACAGAGAAATGTATAAGGACATATACAAATTCAAGGATGGCTCATGCCTGTAATCCCAGCACTTTGGGAAACTGAGGCAGGAGGATCATTTGAGCCCAGGAGTTTGAGACCAGCCTAGGCAACCTAGTGAGACCTCGTCTCTACAAAAAAATTAGCCAGGCATAGTGATGCACACCTATAGTCCCAGCTGCTCGAGAGGCTGAGGTGGGAGGATCACCTGAGCCCAGGAGGTCGAGGCTGCAATGAGCCATGATTGTGTCACTGCACTCCAGTCTGGATGCCAGAGTGAGACCCCAACTCAAAAGTAAAAGGGACACATTAGATACATTAGCATGGGGACTTCTGGGGAACCACGGGAATGGGGGGGGGGGGACAGGGAACAGGGACGAAGGAGAAAATTAAGAAATAAAACCAGAACTGAGAGCTCACAACAGCATATCAAACACTGAGAAATAACTTATTCCACTCTCTCTGCACCTAGGATCCAAGACAGATGAGTAAATAAGGAAAAATAAAAGTAAAGAGTAACTGAACACAGTGGTTCACGCCTATAATCCAAGCACTTTGGGAGGTCGAAGAGAGAGGATTGCTTGAAGCTAGGAGTTGGAGACCAGCCTGGGTCACACAATGAGGTCCCGCCCTACAGGAGCATTTTTTTTAAATATGTGGGATACAATTTAGGGTCAGATATACAAATGTTCATTATGCAGGTACCTTTGTTGATGAGATGGGGCCCCTGAACAAGTATTCTTATGGTCATTGCTTGTCTCTCTTCCCTGCTGGCCTGAAGCAGAGTTTGGCCCATCCTACCCAGCTTGTGCCCCAGCCCTGTGCCTGCAGCAGCAGCAGCTCTGCAAGCACCAGTGGTTCAGGCTGGGATGCACGAACCTTGGCCAGGGACATGCATCGAGATGGGCTTGGCCTGGAGACAGGTGCCTTCTGCCGTAGTCTCAACCCAGGACAGAGAGGAGGGAGGATCTGGGAAACCTTTCAGAAGCCAGTACCTCCCTGCTGGCTCTGCCTCCGGGGCCCTCCCCCACGCTGGCTCATGGGCTGCTCTCTGGCAGCTCTGGGAGATGCCCTCTGCGGGGCCCAGTCTGGGGCCCTGGCCGCCCACCACCCTCTGCCAGTGCTCTGCCAGCCTGGAATGGGGCCTCTGCGTGTGTGCCAGCCCCACTCCCACCCCCGCCTCCCAGCCGGACCTTTTCTGTCAGGCACCCGGCTACGTGCCCTGATTATTTATGTCAAGTGAGTGGAAGCCCTGGCCGGAGCCCCCGGGAGAAGCAACTCCTTGGCAGGTCAGAGGCAGGCAGAGGGGCCAGGCCTCTGCCCTGAGGACTGACTCAGCAACGTGGGACAGAGGGCACAGGTCACCTTGGGCAGGCTCTCACGAGATCCGGGGCAAACGACAGAAGAGGACACCCCGGGCACTGCCATTTCTTAGGTTCTCCTGACGCACTGCCTGTGCTGTTCATACCCACGCTCTCACAAGTGTTAATAGGCCCCTTTACAGCTAGGAAATG
Source organism: Carlito syrichta (assembly GCF_000164805.1). Classification (NCBI taxonomy): domain Eukaryota; kingdom Metazoa; phylum Chordata; class Mammalia; order Primates; family Tarsiidae; genus Carlito; species Carlito syrichta. The sequence continues at coordinate 77,926 of NW_007249901.1, read as the reverse complement.
GAGCAGTGGGTCTGGCTGGCCTACGACCCAGTGCTATTCGGGCCCAGGCTGAATCCAGGGCTCAGTCACTCTGGTCCTCGGTTTCCTCACCACAAAAACTGAGGGAGACTAGTATTCCTCCTGGCTCCATTTCACAAGAATAAATGGGAGCCAAACAAACATGCTTAGGCAGGACATCTGGCAGGGGAGGGCGTCGGGCCAGGGTGGGTTCTCCTACCTGAGCGGCCTGGCCAAGCGGCAGGTGAAAAAGCAGAGCAGGCCCAGCGCCAGCGCCAGGAGGAGAAGGCTGAACACCGCTGTGAGGAGCGTGTCCAGGGTGGGGGACAGGAAGGCCATCTTGGCGTGAAGAGGGCCCCTCGGCGTGGCCCCCACACCCTGAGCACTCCCGGTCACGCTAGCCGGACACTGGCTTGAGTCCTGGGTCAGTGGCCGTGACCTGCTTTCTCCTCGGGTTAATCTCTCCAGATTAGTCAGGAGGGATGAGATGACGGGGGCAGCCCAGAAGCTCTCCTCCCCCAGGTGGGACCTGGGGGAGACCTGATGCTTGTTCATTCAGCTTGGTTCGTTCATTCTTCATTCTCAAGCATTTACTGACACCTGCTATGTACCTGGCTCTGTTCCAGGTCTGAGGAGACAGCAGGGCACAGGACAGTCATGGTTTCTTTCTGCTTGGAGATTCCAGACCAGCCAAAGGACCTACTATGTGCCAGGCACCATGTGGGGTGAAAGGACAGGAGGAGGGGATCTTCTGGCCAGGGATAGCTTTTTCCCTAACAGTCCAGCCCATTTACAAGCCCAGAAATCTGAGTGGGTGCTTACCCCATCTGGAGGACTGCACCTGAGTCTAGAATAAGAAAAATTGCTCTTTTTGAGCACCTACTGTATGCCAGGCCCCATTTGAGCTAAGCACTAATGTGCAGGTGAGGAAACAGAAGGTGCAGTGGTGGAGCTGGGCTTTGAACCCAAATCTGCCGGCCTCCGCAGCCTCCACCTTCAGCCCTCAACCAGCGCTGAGCCAGCCCCAGTCCTGCAGGACAGCTATGGTTAGTGGTCACCAAAGTCAGCACACACAGGCTAAAGCTTCCAAAGCTGCTCCTCCCCCTGTGGACCCTTTCCCAGGCTCTCTTGGGTCCCCAAAACATCCTCTGAAGTCAAGGATTCAGGGCTCTGATGAGAAGCCAGCTGTCCCCTGAGCATCCTGCCTCAACACCTCTGCACATGGTGTTCCCTGCCTGGAATGTTCCCTCCTTCTCAGAGAGGGAAGTCGCTGACACACACACACAAACACACAGCTGCACGCTGATGAGACCAGGCCTCTACAGATGGGAGGTTCTGGCTCCTGGTACACCTAGGAGCAGAGCACCCAAGGCCAGGGGAGTCGCTTTCACCCTCTTGGTGACCTCCTCCTCCTGACCCCAAAAAGGCCACTGAGCTCACAGTGCTAGCAGGAAAATCAGCCTCATTGCTCCATTAAGCCCTTTCTCAGCACTTAACTCCAGTCCTATCAGAGCCTCTCAACATCCTGGTGATACAGGCAGGGGAGGGACTGTGAACCCCATCTACAGAGGGGAAACTGCGGACCGGCAGTGAACTCACTGGGCCAGCTGTCACGCTGCCCAAAAGTCTGGGCCAGCCCCAAACTCCATCACTCCCTGGTTGTGTGATGTGGAGGTCGCTCCTGTCTCTATTGCCTCACCCATCGAACCCATCTCCTGTTCAAGACAGCAACCACAGCGGAACCAGGTGCCGAGGCAGCAGTGCCTGGCCTGACTGAGTCCTCGTTTAGCAAGCTGCATTTTTAACAAGTCCTTTGGTGGCTTGTGACTTGGCTTAGAGACCATCCCGTTGTCCCGCTGGGAAGACTGAGGCCCAGAGGAGGAAAGACTTGCCCAGTGAGAGGCAGCCGTGCGAGCAGACCTCACGTCTCTGGCTGTTTCTCCCCACAGGCACACAAACGGGGTCAGAATACGGCAGTGTGCCCTAAGCCATCAGCTGGGCCTTCTGGGTGCAGAGAAGCACTGAGCTCTCCTGTGCTCCTGGTGGGCATGGGGAATGGTATGGGGGTTGGGGAGCTGCTGCCTGGTCCTGGGACCAGCCCAGGAATGTTCCAGCTGCAGGATCGCAGAGACAGAACATGGAATTCCTCTCAACCAAGCCCGGTGTCTCTGGCAAGCGCTGCTGGCCAGGACTTTATTCACGACAGGAGGAAGTTATTGATGGCTGCCATGAACAGCTGCTGGGTGAAGAGCTTGGGAAGGAATGTGTAGTGGTCAGAGTGGGCTGCAGGTCAGACCCAAGGAGGGACTTCCCTAGCAGGCAGTGGGCCAGGTGCTGGGGAAAGAGCAAGGCTCGGGCTTCTAGCCACTGACAGCACTCCATCCCGGCAGGAAACAGACGCAGGAGTGCCAAGCCACTTCAGGGCTCTGATGAGAAGCCAGCTGTCCCCTGAGCATCCTGCCTCAACACCTCTGCACATGGCGTTCCCCGCCTGGAATGTTCCCTCCTTCTGCCTCAGCCTCAGCTCTGCTGGCGGCCCCATACCCCACCCCAGCCCTGGGGGCTCCTCCCCGAGAAGCTGCAAGGGGATTTCTCAGCCCCACAGTTTGTCACCTCACCACGGCGTGAGCTCCCAGAGCCAGGATTTCACTCTGCTGATGGTGGTAGCCCCAGGTGGGCAGGAACAGTGGGTGGGTGGAAGGATGGTGGGGTCAGAGGGCGGGGGGCGGGAGAGGCAGCTCGGCCGCAGGAAGGGCGGGCGCGGTACCTGCCTCTGCCCCTCAGCAGCTGGGCCGCTCGGGGCAGGTGCCCTGGGTCCTCTAGGCCTGATGGAGGCTGCAGGGGTGTTGCAGGGATGATGGGAGTTCATCCACACGAGGGCTCGGAACAGCCTGTGACGTGGTCGGTGTGAAGGGTGACGGTGTGAAGTTGCCCGTGGCTGTGACTATGGGGAGAGGGAGTATGTGGAGAGGGGACTGACGGGCAGGGATGGGCTAGGCTGCTGCTGAGATGGACAGACCCTGCCCTGCCCGCTCGGCCGAGCGGCCACTGGCCCGGCATTTCCTCAGACCTGCTTCCCTGGAAGGCCCCAAAGCCCTCTCTGGCTCCAAGGTGCGAGAAGCCAGAAGCCTGTCAGCCCCACAGCATCTCCCCAGGAAGGGGCGTCTATGCAGGGCTGGAGGCCACGGATCTCATGGTCAAGGGGCTCCCATCTCCCGAGAGGACCAGACCCTTCTCTCTCTCACATGTTCGCTCACTTGGGAAGAAACAAACAGCCCCCCGGTCGTCTGACGCTGTCTTTCCCTCGAAAAGGAGAGAGGAGATGCCCAGGACAGGGCCTTGGTGGGTGGATGAGAGCTGGGCTGAAGGGAGAGTGGCTTGCCATGAGCAGAGAGGAGGCTCGGCCAGGAGGCCCAGTGCACAAGGCAGGCAGCTAGAGCGCGCAGTCCGTAGGGCCAGGGAGAAAGGCGATCTGAAGCTCAGGACAGAGGGGCTGCCTGGACCCCCACAATGGCTGCCACGCCCCACCCCATAGGTCCCATGGGCGGCCCGCTGCCCAGGCGAGGATCCTGAGGCTCATGCCGTCAGCCGCCTGCCCAAGGCCACACAGCAGAGCTGAAGCAGAAGCCCTGAGGGCCTGGGTTCTGGAGCCAAAGGCTCCCTGGGGCTCCAGGACCATTCTGATGCTATGAACTGGCTCTGGGGACAGAGGACTATGGGCAGAAGAGACAGCAGCAGGGAGGTGGGTAGGAAGGCAAGGGAGAGACCTGGTGGCGGGAGAGACTTGGGGACCTGGGCCTAGGGCTGGGGTGCTCAGGCAGGGGTCAGGGTGGCCGCCTGCAGGCACACAGGCTTCCACCATCCCACGGAGAGGACTTGTTCAGACCCCGGCCACTCTGCCTAGGCCAAGCCAGGAGGCTGAGTGGGGTGGGGGAGGGGTGGCGATGTGCCATGAGTCTGAGGGGTTTGCGCGCCCCCCCTTCTCTGACTCCTCACTCAGTGCTCTCCAGGGGAGCCTCCCCAGGACCAGGAGACGTGGCTTTCTCATCCTTGCTCTCACAACCGACATCAAGAGAAAGAAGGCAAAGGGAGGGCACACAACCTACTCAGCGTCAAACAGCACATCGAGGCCAGGGATAGGGCGCTCCACTAACAGGCTAAGGATTTGGGGGTGATGACTAGAAGGACAAGGCAATGTTCAAGGCGTCTTGGAATCCTATACAGTCATGATTTGTGCCAACTGAAGAGAACATTTCAAACTGAGCGTATTTTTAGAAAACTCCTTATTTTACACACTATTTTGTTATTTTGTCATTGCATTCTTGGTTTTTTTTTTTTTTTTTTTTTGAGTCAGAGTCTCACTCTGTCGCCAAGGCTGGAGTGCAGTGGCACACTCACGGCCACAGCAGCCTCCACCTGCTGGGCTTAGGCAACCCTTCTGCCTCAGTCTTCCAAGTAGCTGGAACCACAAGCACGCACTACCACGCCTGGTTTATTCTTTTTTTTTTTTTTACTTACTGTAGAGATGAGGTCTCACCAAGCTGCCCAGGCTGGTCTTGAACCCCCGGGCTCAGGCAATCCTCTCACCTTGGTCTCCCAAAGTGCTGGAATTACAGGCTGAGCCACTGCATCGGCCTGCATTCTTACTAATAGCAAACTTTCTCATGGCTCTTACTACATGCCAGACATCGTTTTAAATAGTTCACTGACATTAACTCATTTAATACCCACAAGGTAAGCATTATTTTGTTGTCCTTAGTTAACAGATGACAAAACAGAAGCACAGAGAAGTTGAGTAGCTTGCCCATGGTCACACAGCCAGCAAGCAACTGAGCCAGAATTCAGCCTTATTTGTAAATGTTTCTGTCTCCCAGGATCGAGCATAAACTCCTAAAGCAGCAGGCAGGACTGGAAACAAACCAGCATCCGCTCTGCCTGTGTGTGTCCATTGCTTATGCACAGTGTGCACTCAGGTGAAGGAGTGCATGATCAGAGACCAAACTCTCTTCCCAAATGCTACTTCACTATGTCTGCCTCACAGCGTGCAGGGGCAGGGCTTCCCCTCATCCACACTTCCCAGAAGAGAGGTGCGGGGACTTGCCCGAGGTCCCAAGGCCAGAGCGGCCGAGAGTCACAGTCTGGGACGAACAGGGTCCAAGTCTCCAACTTTGCATAACACCTGTGGCCAACCCTGTGTTGGAAATTCCTTGGGACTTGCAGGACCTCAGGTGGGAGACCCGGCTGCGTCCCAGGCTGGTGGGCACCCCGGTCATGGCCCACCAACCCTCTTCAGCTCCTCCTCAAGGCAGGATACCAGATGACGGTGAAGTTCCCCCACCCCAGGAGACGCGGATGGCCCCACCCAGGCCCTGGAAGGGGAGGCCGAGAAGGCTCCTGGCCATCGGAAGTGGATGGTGAACTTGTAACCTGCTGGGTGGCTGCCAACACGAGCAGAACCCTTGGGTGGCACGCACAGGGGCTCATGGGAGCAGGAAGGACGTGGATGTTCCCAGAGACAGAGATAGGGTTTGTGTGGCTGGGCCCGATAACAGTGTTCCTCACGTTCCGAGAACTTTCCAGGTGGCAAAGGCTACCGGTGGCCACAGAGCTTGATATTCACAGCAACCTTGGGACATAGCCGGGCAGGACTAACACTGCAGCCTCCAGAGAGGAAACCAGCACCTATCAAGGTGAGGGTCCCACCCAAGGGCACACAGCTCCATGCAGCTGCCACTGCCGGCTGAGAGAGGAGCCACAGCCTGGCGCTTAGGAAACAGCAAGTGTTAGGCACCAGGCACGGCTTCAACAATAAGTGCTAGGTGCCAGGCATATGCTTTACACACACAAGTATGTGGTAACCTAAGAGTCCAACTTCATACGAGTAGTTTTTCTACTTGGAATCTCTAAACTTGAAGAACTACAGAAAATTCTTGAGTGGGATCTCCGCAGGGTTCAGATCCTGGTCCTCCCCAACACTAGGCGGTAGGCACTATTATTGCTCTCAATGCACAGAGAAGTTAGGTGACTTAGCCAAGGTCACACAGCTATTAACAGGACATGCCAAAGAAGGAAAGGGAGAAATTCTTCATGAGAACCTACTATGCCCCGGGACTTTTCCACTCAGTCTTCCGATTCCAGTGAGGTGCACGTTAGCAGCTCCAGGTCCAAAGAGAAAACCGAGGCTCAGAAAGGGGACTGAGTTCAAGGTCACACCGCAACGCAGGGAGAGTTGGGATGTAGACCAGGCCTGTTTGGCTCCATATTGGGGGAACTTGCCACTCCAGGCCCAGTCACGTGCCATGACGAACCCTATCACGGATGGCAGACCTGGTGCCTTGGCCTCCCCACACCGGGAGCCTGTGTGCATGTGTGTGCATGCACACGCTCATGTACGCGTGTGTGTGTCCATGTGCACGTGTGTGCGCCTGTGTGCATGTGTGTGTGTGGTCTTGGCAAGGAGAGCTGCAGGAGGCCAGGCCTGGCCGCTGCCCGAGACCAGCTCACGTCAGACCTCTCCCTGTTGGTTCCAGCTGAATAAATACATAAATAGAGCCGGGCTCGGTGGCTCAGCCTGTAATCCCGCGCCTTTGGGAGGCTGAGGTGAGTGGATTGCCTGAGCCCGCGGATTCGAGACCCGCCTGGGCAGCGAGACCTCATCTCTACAATAAATCAAAAAATTAGCCGGGCATGGTAGCATGCGCCTGTAGTTCTGGCTACTTGGAAGGCTGAGGCGGAAGGATAGCCGGAGCCCATCAGGCGAGGCTGCGGTGGCCGGGAGTGGCCACTGCACTCCAGTCTGGGCGACAGAGTGAGACTCCAACTCAAAAAAATAAATTAAATAAATAAATATATCAGTAAGAACCGTCTCCTCGTCTGGAGAGCAGGGATAACAGGTTCCATTCTGCCTCCAGTAGCGGCTCCTTAGCAGGGAAGGCCCTTGGCAGACCCTGAAGGACACTGCAGATGGGTCCATGGTGCTCCACACCCTCCCTGATGACTGGAGTATCAGCTGTCATTTTTGGTCACTCAGAGTCCCAGAGTCCATTCCTTCCCCCCAACAATACTACAGAATTTCCCTGGGAGGCAACCCTCTCCCTTTCAGTTTGGTTTGGGTGGGACTCAACCCACCCCCCAGCTCCAGGTGGGTTCTGATTGGCTTACACTAAAAGACTCTCTCACCTGGAGGTGTGAAGGGGTGGAAGGAGCCTCCATGTGAAGACTGAGGTGGAAGCAACCACTCAGAAGGTGGAAGAGACACAAGCAGAGACTCTTTTTTCTTTTTTTTTTTTTGAGTTGGAGTCTCACTCTGTCGCCCAGACTGGAGTAC
>NW_007249901.1:67953-70541 GCF_000164805.1 Carlito syrichta | reverse complement strand
TCCGCCTCAGCCTTCCAAGTAGCTGGAACTACAGGCGTGCACTACCACGCCCGGCTAATTTTTGATTTATTGTAGAGATGAGGTCTCGCCAAGTCGCCTAGGTAGGTATTGAACCCGCGGGCTCAGGCGATCCACTCCCCTCAGCCTCCCAAAGGCGACTGTGAGTCGTTGGTGGCATCACTCAGGCTTCTGGATGCAGCCATGCCTGAAGCCTGATCTGAAGATCCCAGTTACATGCACCAATTAATTCTCCTATTGTTTGCCTTGGCCATTCTGTTACTTGGAACACAGACTCTGACCTCAGAGCTGCAGCTCAGCCAGTTTTTCTCAGTCCCTCACATCATGAGCCACCACATCAGGCCGTGCATACTTAGCCAGCTGTTTCTGCCAGAGGAAAATTCTTGCAAACAAGCTGAAGTTGACAAGTTTCAAGTATGTGGTAACCTGAGAGTCCAACTTCATACAAGTAGCTTTTCTACTCGGAATCTGTAAACTTGAAAAATTATAGAAAGTTCTTGAGTGGGATTTCCCAATAGCAGGGTTCAGATCCTGACCTCCCAACAGACTGTCATCAGTTCGGTGTAACAACTCTGACGACCAAGTTCCAAGTGCCTATGGTGAGCCTGGCCCTGCGCCGGGGCGTCAGGTTCATGCTCTGCCTTCTAGGCCCTTCTGTCTGGTGATGCGGGGTTAGAGTCCTCATTTCTACTGGCTTCTGGCTTCCACTCAAAAACCCCGGGGAGTCAGTGCAGAGGGAGATAGCACTATATCCATTTCACAGAGGAGGAAATGGGGACTCAGAGAGGGGAAGTGACTTGCCCAAGGTCCAAAGAGGGATGGGGCCAGGACACATGCCCAGGTTGGTCTGGTTCTAGGCAGGTGTTTTTTCACCTAGACATGGTGGTGGCGGGGGTCAGGGGTGGACTGGGCTGTCATTTCTTTGAGATAGTTTGTTCTACTTGGGAGCCGTCAGAATGGCTTAAAAAGCTCAAGAAAACAAGAAGGCCAAGGATCATGGGCTTCCCGTCTGCCTGCAGGTCTTGACTTCTTGCAAGTCCCAGAACTTGGACCCATCTAGCCTTACTCTCCTGTAAGGCTCGTTGCTTGCAGGAACCTGCACCACTTTGACACCCAGGCCCTCGTCACCCCAAGTGAGCTGCCCTAGCCTCTCTCGCACCTCTGCCCTTCACCTCTAAGATGCAGCTGACATCGATTAAACATCCTCTGTGCCCTGGGCCTTCCCTCTATGTTATTCAACCTACAAACATTGGACCATTTTACTAAGCAGCTAATATATGCCAAGGGGCTATTCTAGAAGCTGAAGAAAACAGCCTAAACCCCTGTTGGCAAGGCGAGCAGACAACAGGGTAAAAGTTAAAAGTGATGGAATGCCAGGTGGTGGAAAGCACAATGGAGAAAAGGGAGACAGGGAGGAGGACGGGGAGGTTTGCAGCTTTAACCAGAGAGGTCAGAGGTCTCACCAAGAAATCGTCTCACTGCAGCCTTGCGATAATCCCACGTGGCTGAGAATGTGGTTCTGATTGCGGCTAAGGACACTGAGGCTTCCAGGTTCAGTGGAGTCTGCGCATGTCCACATGACCAGTAGTGCAACTGGATTCTCGCCCAGGGCCGCCCAGCTCCCACGTGCCCCTCCCTTAACTCTACCATATGGTACCAGTCACCCTTTTGCAGATGAGGAAACTGAGACCACAAGTCCAGACCCTCAGAGTACATCAGGCAGTGGCAGGGGTGGGGGGCTGGAGCCCAACCCCAGTGCTGCCCTCTGAGCTGCCTCCTGCTCCAGGCCCACATCTGCTACTCGGACCTCACTCTCCTACTCTGGCTCTGGGTTTGTTGAAACAATCCTCCTCTTTGCTGACTCCAAGAACCTCCTCCCTTTGCCAGCGTCCTTTGGCTCTCCATCCCAGGTCACATGAGCCCCACACTGCACGACCCACCCTTGTTCTGCTTGCCCCCATTAACTTCTGGCCCATCACTAAGCCCATGTTTGCATAAAATCTATACAAGATGTCCACACAAGGCCAAGGGCACACAGCCAGAACACACATGTGAGGGGAGAGGCTTTGCTGTGCCTTCCCATCCGGATGTGTTTGGGATATCCCAAGCCCCAGTCTGAGCTTTCTCAACATAGTGGCAGAGAGGAAAGACCTTGATCTTGGACCTGGGTGTACTGACCAGATAGCTTTGAAAGTGACTTTGGAGCTTCAGGCTCCTTATCTCTGAAACAGGGTAAGTCATCCTCACCTTGCAGGGCTGTTGTATGGATGAAACGCAGTGACAGTATCTGTTAAGAGCCAGCATTCAATAGAGTGCATTTGGCCTGACAGAGCCAGGCAGACAAACATCAAGAATTTGCTGGATTAGCCAGGCACAGTGGCTCATGCCTGTAATCCCAGTCGAGGAGGCTGAGGTGAAAGGATCGCCTGAGTCCAGGGGTTCAAGACCAGCCTGAGCAACTTGACAAGACCTTGTCTCTATGATAAATCAAGAAAAATTAGCCAGGCGTAGTGGCACGCACCTGTAGTTCCAGTTACTTGGAAGGCTGAGGTGGAAGGATCACCTGAGCC
>NW_007249901.1:62027-67933 GCF_000164805.1 Carlito syrichta | reverse complement strand
CAACAGAGTGAGACTCCAACTCAAAAAAAAAAAAACAAAAAAAAAACCAAAAAACAAGAATTTGCTGGATTGAGGCCAGGTGCGGGCTCATGCCTATAATCCCAGCACTTTGGGAGGTCAACGCAGGAGGATTGCTTTAGCCCAAGAATTTGAAATTAGCCTGGGCAACATAGTGAGATCTCACTTCTACAAAAAAAGCACCAAAAAAAAAAAAAATTAGTCACGCATGGTGGTATGTATCTGCAGTCCCAGCTACTCAGGAGGCTGAGGTGGAAGGAACTCCTGAGCCCAGGAGGTCAAGGCTGCAGTGAGCCATGATCATGCCTCTGCACCCCAGCCTGGGTGACAGAGTGAGACTCCAACTCAAAAAAATAAAAATAATTTGTTGAATTGAATGGAGAAATCTGTATAGTAGCAGGAAACAATTTCCATGGCAGAACAACAGCTGCATTCACTGTGCTCCTATACGCTGAGGTAGGTGCTCTTAGTATCATCGCCTTTTTACAGAAAAGAATGGCACAGAGAGGTCCACTCCAGAACCTTAACTACACAACAGCACATCAGAATTGAAAAGGACTCTAGGGATAATCTAGCCCAACACTCATTTTCTCTCTAGGTGAAGCCTGAGGTCGAGAGGTAGCGTGACCTCCCAAAGTCACACAGTCAATTATTTGAAGAATCAGAACAAGTTTTTCTGCCTTCAGAATTCCCTGCCACCATGGACTATCACCTTGACCATGAGGTACCATCAAGGAAGGAGTCTTGAGAATATGCTGGAAGTTTTTCAGAAGTGTAGGAAAGGGTTTCTAAGCAGAGCCCGTGCCAAAGGTCCAGAGGCCATGAAAGTCTTTTTTGGAGGAGAGTGAGCTGTGCAGTGTGTGCATAGGTTGGGGCAGAGGCTGATGATGAGGCAGGTTTTTTATTTTTTTTTTTTGAGTTGGAGTCTCACTCTGTCACCCAGACTGGAGTGCAGTGGCTGCTCCCAGCCACCGCAGCCTCGACCTGCTGGGCTCCGGCGATCCTTCCGCCTCAGCCTTCCGAGTAGCCAGAATTACAGGCATGCGCTACCACACCCAGCTGATTTTTTGATTTATTGTAGAGATGAGGTCTCGCCTGCCCAGGTGGGTCTCGAACCCGCGGGCTCAGGCAACCCACTCACCTCAGCCTCCCAAAGGCGCGGGATTACAGGCTAAGCCACTGAGCCCGGCTGAGGCTGGTTTTTCATACTGAATATTTCCACTTAGTTCTTTTACCTTCAACACTTTCTCATTCTGTTTCATGTTTCTAATATTTTTCCTTATTTCTTTTCCATGTTTCTAATGTTTATTGAAAAGTGTTGGTCCATCCGTCCTAACGTTGCTGACTCCCAGGTATCTCTAATCAGCTTGTGTTTTTTTTTCTTTTGAATTTACCGTGCTCTGGCTGGTGGAAGGGTTGGGAGGGGGATGGGGTTGTGTACACCTTGCTGGGATGTGAAATAAACATATGGAGCCCGGATCCTCCCTCTCAAACCTACCCCAAGGAATGGTAAGGAAAACATCACTGCACCTAGGCGGGAATGGGAAAGTCTCCTGGAGAGATGGGGGGGAGGGTGCAGCAGCTGGGAGAAAAGGCAGGCATGCTATTTGGGGTGGCAGAGCATGCTGTAGAGGAGAGGCTGGGAATTGAGTTCCCCTCCAGCCTCTCTGGGACAAGCCCACCCCCTACACACCCCACTGTCCTGGGACACCTGAAGGCTGCGCCTGCACTTGAAATTGGCAGCCCAAGCAGACGGCACAAGTGTCCACTGAGTTAAAACTGGAGCATGGCAGCAAGTAATGTGGACCCCAGGAGTCACAAGGGGACTGCAGGTCTCTGCAGTCCCTACACCAACCCTTCCCCTTCCAGCTCCCGAGGTTGGAGGACTCAGACCTCGCTGTCCATCCCTGGGGTCTGAGGGGGTAACTTGATCCTTTGGAGCTGGTCACACAGGGAGGGAAAATGGGGATGTCACACCCAGAGGGAAGCCGAGGGTTCCAATGTCCAGGTGTCCCCACCCTGGCAACTGTCTCCCTGGGCTTATTGGGACTGGGAGGCGACAGTCTGGCTTAGACTCTTACCAAGGACACAGCTCCAAATGGGAAAGTTTACAAGTTCAAGAACAAAGACTCCCAGAGAAGAGCACACTGACTGAGGTCCCACTGACAGAAGCTGTGTTAGCACAGAGAAGCTGGGATGTGAAATAAGCAACAGCTATCACTGCTTCGGATTGGTGATGTTGTGCGCAATCGTTCCTTAGGGTTGATGTGAGGGAGGAACAGTATGTCTTCCCTCACCATTAGTTTTGTTTGTGTGTTTGTTTGTTTCAGTTGGAGTCTCACTCTGTTACCCAGGCTGGAGGGCAGTGGCACACTCTTGGTCATCACAGCTTCAACCTGCTGGGCTCAGGCAGTCCTTCCCCCACAGCTTTCCAAGTAGCTAGAACTACATGCCACCATGCCCGGCTAATTTTTTTTTATTTATTGTAGAGATGAGGTCTCACCAAGTTGCCCAGGCTGATCTCGAACCCGCAGGCTCAGGCAATTCTCTCACCTCGGCCTCCCAAACTGCTAGGATTATAGGCGTAAGCCACCACACCCGGCTTCACCATTAGTTTTGAAGACAAGGTGTGCACGTCCCCCACTCCCCCACCAGTTGGAGCACAATGAACTCAAAAGAGAAAATAAACTAGGAGAGGAAAAGGCAGAAATGAAGAAAGACATTAGCAATACAAGACAGAACAAGAATAGGTCTATATAAAAAAAAGCCAGTTGAAAATCAGACATAGTGACTCACTCCTGTAATCCCAGCACTTTGGGAAGCAGAAACGAGAGGATTGCCTGAGTCCAGGGGTTCAAGGCCAGCCTGGGAAACTTGGCGAGACCTTGTCTCTACAATAAATAAAAAAGTTAGCCAGGCAAGGTGGTGCGCACCTGTAGTTCCAGCTACTTAGAAGGCTGAGGTGGAAGAATCGCCTGAGCCCAGTAGGTCGATGCTGCTGTAACTGTGAGCATGTCACCCCACTCCAGCCTAGGTGACAGAGTGAGACACCTACCCACTCCCCCCCAAAAAGAAACTGAATACACAAAACACACAACAGGATAAAAATATTCACAGTAAATATAGCTGACAAAGGACTTGTATTTAGTAAACAAAGATCTCTCTAAAGGTGACAATAAAATGGTGATCAGTCCTCCTCCCACAAAGGGTAAAGGCCTTAAACATGCCAAAAGAAAACATGCACATGACCAATACATTCATGGAAAGGTGCTCAACCTTATCATTTATCAGGTAAGTAAAAATTAAATGCATTTCATACCCATCGAAATGACTAAAACCAAATAAAATAGATTAGCAAAGCCAAAAATTAGCAAGAATGTAGAAAAACTCGGAAGTCTTATATATTGGTCACAGGAGTATAAAATAGTACTGTCACCTTGGAAAAAAGTTTGGTAGCTTCTTATGACATTCTTAGCTCATGATCCAGCAGTCCACTCCTAGTATTTGCTCATAAGAAATCAAAATGTATCTACATGAAGTTTCAAACATAAATGTTCAAAGGAGCTTTACTTGTAATACTCCCAAACTGGAGACAATTTAAAAGTCTAATAACAGATAAATGAATAAACCATGGTGGTATGCATGGAATACAAGTCAGCAATAAAAAGGAATGAATCACTTGATGCAACAAGAGTAGATGACTCTCAGAAACATTATGCTAAGTGAAAGACTTTATATATAAAAGGGTACATACTATATGATTTCATTTAGACAAAACTCTAGAAAAGACCCCTCTAGTCTATGGTGAAAGAAATCAGAATGGTGGTTGCCTTTGGGAAGCAGAGAGGGAACTTGTTGGGGTGATCAAAATGGATTTTTTATCTTTTTTTAGATTCAGTTACAAGGTACAAATATACATCGCTCAAAATTCATTGACTTGGAACTTAAGATCTGTGAGAGAGAGAAGTGCCAACATCTAGATAATAAGAGTCCCAGGAAAGGAAAAGAAAGAGGAGAAACCTAAAGAGCTCAGAAGATAACCTTGAACTAAAGATGAGAGATCTCAGTTTGAAAAGGCCAAAAGATACTAAACAGGACAGATATGGAAAAACCCACACTTACCACAATAAATATCAAAAGACAACAAACACATTCTAAAAGTCTAGAGAAAAGCAGATCCTTACAAAAAGAATAAATATCAAATTGAAGTGACCAAAGTTCCAAAGATAAAAAACAAACTGAACTGAAAAATTTATACCCAGCTAAACTGCCATTCAAATGTTAAATGCAAATGAAAACCACTGCATCCAAGGGCTCATGTTTGTACAGAAAGATGCCCACTCACCTTCACCCAAAAACTTTTTTTGAAGAAACTATTTAAGTAATAGAAATAAATTCCACAGATGATACTAAAGATACCTGAAGACTATGCTGTAACTTTTTTTAAAAATCAAGATCAAAGAAAAGAATAAGAACAAATATCTACAAAAACTCAAGAGCTTTAAAAAAATCTAGACAATTTTAATGTGATGTCATGTGAGCTGAATGGGGCATGTCAGTGAAGAGTTTGATGCTGAAGAGAAGAGGGGGACCCAGGGACATGAACAAATGCCAATGTTCTTTTTGTTGGAGAAAGCCACAGATAATTTTTTTTTTTTTTTTTAGTTTGAGTCTCACTCCATCGCCCTGGCTGGAGTGCAGTGGCACACTCATGACCACTCCAGCATCGACCTGCTGGGCTCAGGCAGTACTTCCACCTCAGCCTTCCAAGTAGCCGGAACTACAGGTGTGCACTACCACACCTGGCTAATTTTTTTGAATGTATTGTACAAATGAGGGCTCATCAAGTTGCCCAGGCTGGTCTCAAACCCATGAGCTCAGGCAATCCTCTCACCTCGCCTCCCAAAGTGCTGGGATCCCAAATTTGAGCCACCACGTCCAGCCCACAGATAATTTATTAAAGTAACAGAAAAAGCAGGACAAATTGAAATAAAAAAAGACATTCTTTTCAGGAACACTCACATACTTAAAAAACTGTTCACATAACCAGGGCATAAAGCAAGTGCCACATTTCCAATAACAAGTTGTCACACAGCCCACATTCCGTGGCCATCATGTAATTAAATTAGAAGCTAAGTTTTTTTTTTTTTTTTTAGTTGGTATCTCACTCTGTCACCCACGCTGGAGTACAGTGGCATGCTCACGGCCACTGTATCCTCTACCTGCTGGACTCAGCCTTCCAAGTAGCTGGAACTTTCAAGTAGCATGCACCACTACGCCCAACTAATTTTTTTTTATTTTATAGTAAAGATGCGGTCTCGCCATGTTGCTCAGACTGGTCTCAAACTCCTGAGCTCAAGTAATCCTCTCACCTCCACCTCCCAAAGTGCTGGGATTACAGGCATGAGTCATCACACCTGGTTAGAAGTTTGGTTTTTTTTGAGCCAGAGTCTCACTGTGTTGCCCAGGCTGGAGTGCAACAGCACACTCACAGCCACCACAGCCTCAATCTGCAGGGCTCAGGCGATCTTTCTGCCTCAATCTTCCAAGTAGCTGCAACTACAGGCACATGCCACCATGCCCAGATAATTTTTTTATTTATTGTAGAGACAAGGTCCCGCCATGCTGCTCAGGCTGGTCTCAAAGTCCTGAGCTCAGGCAATTCTCTCGCCTCTGCCTCCCAAAATGCTGGGGTTATAGGCATGAGCCACCATGCCTGGATGAAGTCAAATTCTTAAAAGGACAGATAACTAGCCGGCCTCGGTGGCTCAGCCTATAATCCTATACTTTGGGAGGCTGAGGTGAGTGGATTGCCTGAGCCCGTGAGTTCGAGACCTGTCTGGGCAAACTTGGCGAGACCCTCATCTCCACAATAAATCAAAAAATTA
>NW_007249901.1:52690-61929 GCF_000164805.1 Carlito syrichta | reverse complement strand
GCGGCTACTGCACTCCAGTCTGGGTGACAGAGTGAGACTCCAACTCAAAAAAAAATAAAAGGACAGATAACCATCCATACACTTGGAAGTCTAAGACATTTCTAGATAACTCATGAGTCAAAGAAAAGTAATAGTAGGAACTTACAATTACTTAGAACTGAATGATAATAAAACCACATATCAAAAATTGTGTAATGCAGCAAAGAAAAGTTAAAAATTAATTAGTTGGCTGGGCTCAGTGGCTCAGCCTGTAATCCCAGCACTTTGGCAGTCCGAGGCAAGTGGATTGCCTGAGCCTGCAGGTTTGAGATCAGTCCAGGCAAGTTGGCGAGACCTCGTCTCTACCATAAAATCAAAAATTAGCCAGGCACAGTAGCGCGCACCTGTAGTTCCATCTACTTGGAAGACTGAGGCAGAAGGATCGCTGGAGCCCAGCAGGTCGATGCTGGGGTGATCATGAGTGTGCCACTGCACCCAGCCTGGGCAACGAAGTGAGACTCTGACTCAAAAAAAAAAAAAAATTAATTAGCTAAGTGTCCAACTTAGGAAACCAACTTTGTTTCTAGAAAAAAACTGAAACTAAGGAAACATGAAGGAGATTAAAAAGAATAAAAATCAACAAAACAAAAACAAAGATTAAATTGAGAAGATCAAAGCCACAAGTTGGTCCTTTAAGAAGGTCAATAAACCAGTGGCAACATTAAGAAACAACAGAGAGAGAGAGAGAGAGAGAGAGACAGACAGACAGAGAGGGTGGGGGGAGGGAAAAAGAAAAAGACAGAGACAAAATTATTATGAAAAAGAGGAATACAAATTAAAAATGCTATAAATAACCTTATGCCAATAAATTTGAAAATGTAGGTTAAATACAGAAGTTCCTAAAAAGTACTCATTTTATTGGAAAAAAATTAAGTCTGGCAATACTGTGAGTTGTAGAAGATGCAGAAAAACACGGCCTTTTCTACATGACTGGGGAGTACAAATAGGTATAATCATTCTGGAAAACATTCTGGTCTTATCTTGTAACACGGAACAAATTGTCGCATATCCCATGACCCACCAATCCCACTGCCAGGTCTGCATCGAGGACCACACCCACATCCACACACTGGGAAGCATGTTTGGGAGGACTCACAGGGGCTTCTTCCACACTAGCAAAAACCTGAAATCAACCCAAATGCCACCAACAAGAAAATGAATAAATAAATGTTGTGGAATAGTTACCCAGTAGAATATCACACAGCCATAAAGAAATGAATCATAGCTACTAGGAATGAATATCAGCAAAACAGGATTGAATGAAATAAGCAAATCCCAAGCCAGGCGTGGTAGCGCGCGCCTGTAGTTCCAGCTACCTGGAAAGCTGAGGCGGAAGGATAGCCTGAGCCCAGCAAGTCGAGGTTGCAGTGGCCGGGAGTGGCCACTGCACTCCAGTCTGGGTGACAGAATGAGACTCCAACTCAAAAAAAAAAAGCAAGTCCCAGGAGATATGTGCAGCATGACACCCTCTCATAAAGTTAAATGTATGTTTTTATAAATATAATTCATAGATGATGTTAATTAAATATTAATCAAAAAGGCAAAGGGAATGAGAAATGTCAGATACATCTATCCATATATATGATACTAACACTGACCAATAGTAATCAAAATTTAAGAATACTTGGGAGGCTGAGGCAGAAGGATTGAGACCAGGAGTTCAAGACCAGCCTGGATGACACAGCAAAACCCCATCCTTAAAAAAAAATTTTTGGTCAGGCTTGGTGGTTCAGCCTGTAATCTCAGCACTTTGAGAGGCTGAGATGAGTGGATTGCCTGAGTTCGTGGGTTCGAGACCCGCCTGGGTAAATTGATGAGACCTCACTCTACAATAAATCAAAAATTAGATGGGCGTGGTAGTGCACACCTGTAGTTCCAGCTACTTGGAAGGCTGAGGCGGAAGGATCGCCAGAGCCCAGCAGGTCAAGGCTGTGGTGGCCGGGAGCAGCCATTGCACTCCAGTATGGGTGACAGAGTGAGACTCCAACTCAAAAAAAAAAAAAAAATTTTTTTCTAGCCAGGCTCAGTGGCTCAGCCTGTAATCCCATGCTTTGGGAAGCTGAGGTGAGTGGATTGCCTGAGCCTGCGGGTTCGAGACCCGCCTGAGCAACTTGGCGAGACCTCATCTCTACAATATATCGAAAAATTAGCTGGGCGTGGTAGCGCGCGCCTGTAGTTCCAGCAGCTTGGAAGGTTGAGGCAGAAGGATCGCCGGAGCCCAGCAGGTCGAGGCTGCTGTGGGCGGGAACAGCCACTGCACTCCAGTCTAGGCGACAGAGTGAGACTCCAACTCAAAAAAAAAAATTTTTTTTCTTTTTAATTAGCTGGGCCTGGTGGCACACACCTGTAGTTCCAACTACTTGGGAGGCTGAGGCAGGAGGATTGCTTGAGCCCAGGAGTTAGAGGCTGTGGTGAACCATGAACATGCCACTGCACTCTACCCTGGAAGTGAGACACTGTCTCAAAATAAATAAATGAATATAAAAATACTAATTTTTAAAAAGGCAAGGGAATGAGAAACCCCAGATTCAGGATAATGGTTGCTCCATGTGAAGGGAGGTAGGTGGGGAGGGTCGGAGTGGCCCAGGGGAAGGTGTCAATTACTGTCAGTCCTCTAGTCGTCATGTTGGATGATGGCTCATGAGTGGTATTTATTTATTTAATCTATCTATTTATTATTTGTTATACTTTTTGAGACAAGGTCTCACTCTGTAGCCCAGGTTGCAGTGTAGTGGTGCGATCTCGTCTCACTGCAGCCTCGATCTCCTGGACTCAAGTGATCCTCTCATCTCAGCCTCCTGAGTAGCTGGGACTACAGGTACGTACCACGACACCTGGCTAATGTTTTTAAATGTGCTGTAGAAACGAGGTCTTGCTATGTTGCTCAGGCTGGTCTCGAACTCCTGGGCTCAAATGATCCTCCCGCCTTGGCCTCCCAAAGTGCTGAAATTACAAGCATGAGCCACCATGCCCAGCCTAAACTTATTTTTAATAATAAAACAGACAGGGGGCTATTTACAGACCAATGGTGAGAGTGCCTGAAACAAGGATCATGATGAATCCATTTAGGGATCCCAGGATCCATAAAACAACTTCAACAAAAACAAAGATGCCCGCCAAATATACACACTGTGCCCGGCACCATAGAAAGTGCTTGACATGCATCCTATCTCATTGCATCCTCAGCAAGCTCAGGGGCTAGAAACCACTACTGCCCCTATTTTTTATGAGGGTCAGTCATATGGAACTGGGATCTCAGTGACCCTTAACCAGGCCCCTGGCTCTCTCCGAGCCTCATCTTCCTCCTGTCAGACTAGGTAAGGGATGCAATTTTTGCCTTAGCAAACAGTAAGTGCTTGATAAATGTTCACCTTAACCCAGAGGGGCTGTGTGAGTACACCGAGAGGAGACTGGTCAGTGGCTAGGAGACTCCATTGAGTCCCGCCACCTCCCTCTGTGACCTGGGGAGAGCCATGTTCCCCTGCGGGCCTCAGGAGTCCTGCAGACACGTAGAGAGCACTGGAGTGGCCAACCCCCAAAGCCACTCTTGCTCAAACTGTAAGTGGCCGTCCAACAAACAGGTTACCCAACTCCTTTCCTCTCCCACATCCTTCCCTTCATCTGGGCGACTGTCTACAAGCTCTGGGTCCCGCCCACCTTTCTGCCCCCTCCCTCACTCAGATCTTGGGCGCCTCCTTCTCTGCCCTCAGGGTTTTCACATTTGCCGTTCCCCTGCTTGGAACACTCTTCCTCCGGTCTTCGCTTGGCTCACGCCTTCTTATTCCTTGTCTCAAAGGCCACCTCCTCTGAGTTCTTCCCTGTCCACATCCGGAGAAGGCGCCCCACTCCCAGCCCCTTGCAGTTGCACAAGGCTGCTTCCTCAAAGCACTCATCGCTGTCCTAAACCCATTTCACTGCCCTGTGGTCTGTCAGGTGGCCTGTCACCCTTCCCTTCATCCTGTCTGTTCCCATGACCATCTCCCCCTATACGGGAAGCTCTGTGAAGGCCACAACTGGGCCAGACTCATTTGTGATTCCAGCACCTACCCCTGGGCCTACCTGGAGTTGCACTAAATGAGACATTTGCTGAATGAATGAATGTCCTCCTGCACATGTCTGACCCGTTTTCTGACTGCTTCCTCCTCTCTCCATCCAGGAGGGCTGAGGAGAAAGGTCACCCCGGCAGGAGATTCCTGGGTAGGGGCAGCTTTTCTTTCTTTTTTTGAGTCAGAGTCTCACCACTCTATCACCCAGGCTGGATTGCAGTGGCTCACTACTCATGGCCACCACAGCCTCGACCTGCTGGGCTCAGGCAATCCTTCCACCTTAGTCTTTCAAGTAGCTGGAACTACAGGTACGTGCCACCACGTCCAGTTCTTGATTTATTGTAGAGATGAGGTCTCACCAAGTTGTCCAGGCTGGTCTTGAACCCCTAGGTTCAAGTAATCTTCTCACCTCGGCCTCCCAAAGTGCTGGGATTATAGGCGTGAGCCAC
Organism: Carlito syrichta; assembly: GCF_000164805.1. NCBI lineage: Eukaryota > Metazoa > Chordata > Mammalia > Primates > Tarsiidae > Carlito > Carlito syrichta. The sequence goes on along the minus strand of NW_007249901.1, from coordinate 57,395 downwards.
CGCTCCCGGTCCAGGGGCAGCTTTTCTTCCCCAACTTGGAGCCATTCCAGGCCATGAGGGGACAGAGCCTGAGGCAAGTGTTGCCTGTCACAGGACTCACCTGGCCTGGTCCAGCTAAGCCCATGGGTTTTCCCCTTATTTTGCCCGAGTGGTTGGTTGTGCAGGAGAAAGAGGAGGTTGGCAGGCCGGCCTGGTGCCCTGATCAGAGGCCTTGCCCAGCCGAGCTCCACCTGGCCTGGGGCCAGTCGGGAAACACTTGATGATTCAAATCATGTGGTTGCACCAGAGGAAAGGATTGCTTCCTCCAGGAGGGGGAAGGAGACAGGCGGGCCAGCCCAGGGCTTGGGTGTTCAGGGAGGAAATTTCAGAGCAGAGTTCTCACACAAGCCGGCGCTCTGTGATTTCTCGCTCCAGGAAGACTCTGGAAGCCTGAGATAGGCTTGGGAGGGTTAGGCTCGAGGCCAGAGTCCTGGGCCAACCCCCCCACAGAGACTTCTGAGTTAGCTGTGGCCTCAGCCAGGCTAATTGCTCTGGCCTCCCCCTGACCCTGATCCTGGAGACACCAGGACTGCCCCGCTGTACCCCTTGCCCTCCGTCCTTTCCTTCCCCCAGGAATCACAGGGGACAGATAAACTGTGCTCCTTAACTGGGGGGACAGGTGGCGGCTTGGTAACTCCCCATGAGGGTCACACAGTCTATTCCTGCTGTTTGCTCAACTCCTGCCTGGCACCCCTCTCCAAGCCTGGCTCCAGAAGAACCAAGAGGGATTTTTCTGATATTCATTAAGTGACTGTGGGAACAGACTCTGGAGCCAGGATGCCCAGGGTCCAATTCTGGATTAATCACTTATGAACTGCGTGACATTGGACGAGTCCTTTCCCTTCATTTGGGTTTCTTTCTCTCTCTTTCTTTCTAGAGATGGGGTCTCACTATGTTGCCCAGGCTGGAGTGCATTGGCTGGCTATTCACAAGCTGATCATAGCACACTATAGTCTTTAATTCCTGCGCTCAAGAGATCCTCCCACCTCAGCCTCCCAAGTACTAGAACTACAGGTGCACACCACAACGCCCAGCTTGTGCTTCTGTTCTTCAGCGATTCAAATATCTAGCCTTTGGGGAGGATAAAAGGACCAAAGAAGAAAGGGTGTGCAAAACACCTGGCAGGTGGCACTGTACGCAGGGGCTCAGGAAATAACAATTCTTACTATTATTAGTCAACACATTAGTTTAGGTTTCATAAGGAACTGAGCCTGGATCTCTGGACCAGACCCTCCAAACCAGTCATCTCCAAGGCAGACATATCCTCGCTCAGCAGAGCCAAGAAAAAACAGCTCAGAGCAGACCCGGGAGGCTGAGGGGAAAGACCCCAGGCTCTGGGTTCAAATCCCAGCAGTTTACCAGTTCTGCGTCTGGGCAGGTCCTCAACCTCACTGAACTTTGTTTCTGCCTCTGAACTGTGGTACACCTTCCCCATCTTGGAGGGTAGCGATCTTATTGCTATTGGCCTGGGGTAGTACCAGGGAACTAGGGAGCTGACACGCCCGGGCTGCCCCCAGGGGGGTGCAGTGACAATCAGTTTCCTTTCCTGAATAGCTCTGCCTGGCCCAGCTTTGTGGTGGACCCCAGGAGACCCTCCAGTGGGTGGTCTGCACCAGCGCCAAGCAGAGGTACCAGGAACTACCCAGTGGGAGGCTTTCTGAGTCCTTACAGAAAAAGGCTATACAGCAGGATGCCACAGCCTAATTCTGTGGGCCACACCCTGAATCCTTAAAACAAACCAATAACGTAGATCCATCAGTTCCTAGCCAGTAATGGGCTTCTTTCTTTTCTTTTCTTTTTTCTTTTTTTGAGACAGGTCTTACTTTGTCGCCCAGGCTGGCGTACAGTGGCATGATCCCAGCTCACTGCAGCCTTGAACTCCTGGGTTCAAGTGATCCTCCCACCTCAGACTCCCCAGAGGGACTACAGGCACGTGCCATCATACCCAGCTAATTTTTAAATTTTTTGTAGAGACAAGGTTTCATTATGGTGCCCAGGCTGGTATCGAACTCCTGGGCTCAAGCAATTCTCCCATTGGGATTACAGACATGAGCCGCCATGTACAGCTTATGATGACTATTAAAGAAATGAAGGCTGTTTGGGACCGGGGACATGTCCGGGAACAAAATGGACAAAGAGACTGGTCAGAGGCGTGACACATACCGGACTAACGGCCTGAGTTGCCAACAGGGAAGCAGCTACCAAGAACACCAGCTTGCCCTGCAGCCAAGCCTTAAACCATTTATGAGTTGGTATGACCAGGAAGGGTGACCAGGCTCTGCCTGGAGCAGCTTAGAGGTCAGCCCCAGGGCAATGGCTTTCACAGGCTCCCCCATGGTACCCAAGCCCAGCTGGGCATGAAAACCCCTCCAGAGGGGCAGTCTGTCATAACTCGAAAGCCACTAAACTCTTGTGAATGCAGGCACCCTCATACATGTGAGAATTCACGAGTAGTTCACACGAGCTTCTACCCTCCAGGAACTCAGCCTCAGAGCCAGACACGATGCGGATGATCAGATTTCAAAGGGCTCGAAATGTCCAGGAAGATCGAGAAAAACAGCTATGATGCCATGTGGTAGCACAGGCAGGAAGAGGGCACTGCAGGGGAGGGGATGGCAGGCACAAGGCCAAGATGCCAGAGGCTGGGGGCACATCTGGGCAATGACCTTCAGCCTAGGACCCTGACCTGAGTTGGAGGGCTGGTTTTGCCCTAGGTTTAACCTCAAGCAAGTTCTCTTGCTTCTGTAAGCCTCAGTTTCTCCTTTTGCAAAAATGACAATAAAATTTTATCAGATTGTTTTAAGGATTCAATGGGTTCATGAATAAGAAACAGCTTTTAAAATGGCAAAATATGATAGAAGCCTGGAAACTGAAGTTGGAAGTGTTAAAGTGATGTGTCCAGGGTCACAAGGCTGATGCAAACAGAACGGGGACTGGTCTATTAGGTCTCACCAGGCCCAGCCCCATCCCAGTTGAGCCAATATCCCCAAGGTCCAGCTGCCGGCCCCAGATACCCCCAGGCAATTTGCTCAGCAAGGCTCAGGGAACAGGCAGGACACTGTTCAGGGAACAGGCAGGACACTTGCTTCCTTGGTGCAAAGTTTATCATGTATTCGCTGTGTGATCCAGAGCCCACCACCCTCTCTCTCTCCGTGCCTCAATTTTCTAACCTGCAAAAACAGAAATGTCATTTGCTGTGCTGCACACATGTAAATGCAGATGGTTCTGCCAAGGGCACAGCACTTTCCACAGGCAAAGGAGTTTCCACAGGGAAAGTAAAGACCAGGCCTGGCCTGAGTGTCCCTGAGTGGGACAGCTATAAATTCAAATCTCAGTGCCGGCCGGACTTGGTGGCTCTGCCCGTAATCCTGTGCCTTGGGAGGCCGAGGTGAGTGGATTGCCTGAGTCTGCTGGTTCGAGACCCGCCTGGGCAACTTAGCGAGACCTCATCTCTACAATAAATCAAAAAATTAGCCGGGCGTGGTAGCGCGTGCCTGTAGTTCCAGCTGCTTGGAAGGCTGAGGTGGAAGGATCACCGGAGCCCAGCAGGTCGAGGCTGCGGTGGCCGGGAGCGGCCACTGCACTCCAGCCTGGGCGACAGAGTGAGACTTCAGCTCAAAAAATAAAAAACGAAAACAAATCTCAGCGCCTCCACTTGCCTGCAGAAGGATCTCATGCAAACTGCTTCCCTGGATTATTTTCCTCAGTCGACAAGGGGACCGTTAGAAGGATTAAACATGTAAGTGTAGACACATCATCAGTAAGGTGGCTTACGCATAACAAGTACTCAGTAAGTGTCAATAACTCACAGCTACTATCATCACTGCTACTGATATTATTATAAAGGTAGGGGGTGAGCCTGACTCTTTCCAGGTGGGTCTGAAGCCAGCCTCTTCCTTGTCACTCTTACTTTAAGACTGGGTAGGACAGTGACCAGGCCCAGAAGCCTACCTGCCCCTTGAGACTAAACATGGGCACAGCTGTGTGTCCCACAAAGGGTTCCCACCCCACTGCAGAGGAGGGTTCCGGCTTTCCCAGACAAGAAGATCAGGGAGCATGGTGACACTGACCTGGGTGCCACCTGGGCCAGTCCCTTCCCCTCCCATATCTACACAAATCTACTCCAGTTCTGGAACGTCCTTTCATCTTGTGTGCCAACTCTGTAAAAAAAAAAAAAAATTGTTTTTTTTAGAGACAAGGTCTTGCTCTGTCACCCAGGCTGGAGTGCAGTCATGCAGTTTGCTTTCTGGCTTAGGCAATCCTTCCGCCTCAGCCTCCTGAGTAGCTGGGTCTACAGGTGTGCCACCACACCCAGCTAATTTTTTTATTTTTTGTAGAGATGAGGTCTTGCTGTGTTGCCCAAGCTAGTCTTGAACTCCTGGGCTCAAGATATCCTCCTGCTTAGGCCTCTCAAAGTACTGGGATTACAGGCATGAGCCACCGCACCCAGCCTTAAATGTTAATTACAGAAGATCCCCAACCTAGACATACAGTTTTTCAGCTTTACAAAGGTCAGAAAGTGATACACGTTCAGGAGAAACCATACTTTGAGTACCCAGACAACGATTCTGTTTTTCACTTTCAGAATGGCATCCAACAAAATTACATAAGATAGCCGGGCTCGGTGGCTCAGCCTGTAATCCCGCGCCTTTGGGAGGCTGAGGTG
>NW_007249901.1:50058-52247 GCF_000164805.1 Carlito syrichta | reverse complement strand
GAGGTGGGAGTCACTCTGTCACCCAGGCTGGAGGGCAGCGGCACACTCACAGCCACTCCATCCTTGACCTGCTGGACTCAGGTGATCCTTCTGCCTCAGCCTTCCAAGTAGCTGGAACTACAGGCACGCACCACAATGTCCAGCTACTTTTTTTTGATTTCTTGTAGAGATGAGGTCTCGCCAAGTTGACCAGGCTGTTCTCAGACCCATGGGGCTCAGGCAATCCTCTCATCCCGGCCTCCCAAAGTGCTGGGATTATAGCAACCGCCCCTGACCAACTTGTGATGTTTTCAACTTACGATGGGTTTATTGGAATGCAGGTCGAGGAGCATGTGTATATGGATTAGTTCAAGGAGAAAAATAAAAAACATTTTCACAAAAATCACTCAGGTGATTAAGGCAGGGGCTTGGACAAGCTGTTGAGAGGAACCCTGTTTATCTCTGACATCTTGATAGGCTAACTGACCTAAAATAGGAGTGTGAATAGTTGATGGTTTTTTTTTTTTTTTGAGTTGGAGTCTCACTCTGTCGCTCAGACTGGAGTGCAGTGGCCGCTCCCGGCCACCGCAGCCTCGACCTGCTGGGCTCCGGTGATCCTTCCGCCTCAGTCTTCCAAGTAGCCGGAATTACAGTCATGCGCTACCACGCCCAGCTGATTTTTTGATTTATTGTAGAGATGAGGTCTCGCTGCCCAGGTGGGTCTCGAACCCGTGGGCTCAGGTAATCCACTCACCTCAGCCTCCCAAAGGCGCAGGATTACAGGCTGAGCCACCGAGCCTGGCTAGTTGATGGTTTTAAAATAGAGAACTGACTCTCCTTGGAAGATGGGTGATGTCATTCACATCGCAGAGAGAGAATTTTGATTGATGGGTTGGCACAGTAGGAGACAGATATGTCTATATCCCACTTCCCAGCTAGGGGAGTGTGTGGCTCAGTGTCCTCATCTGTAATGTGGGGCTTAAAGCACCTGCCACAAAGGCATGCCCTAGAGGAATCCCAGGTGAGGTACAGAGCACCATGCCTGAGTGCCAGCATTAGCAGTTGGAGTCTGTGGCCTTCCAGGCAGCAGGATGGTGGAGGCCCTGAATGAGGCAGAGGAAACAGCTGCTGCAGAAGTGATCAGGAGTGGAGGCAGAAAAGCAAGGCCCAGGATCCACTGGTTGGTGGGCAAGTTAGTAACTCCTGTATGTTAACAAGCAGGTGAGCTGGCCAGGCTCGGTGGCTCAGCCTGTAATCTCAGCACCTTGGGAGGCAGAGGCAAGTGGATTGCCTGAGCCCGTGGGTTGGAGACCTGCCTGGGCAACTTGCTGAGACCTCATCTCTACAATAAAGCAGAAAATAAGCCAGGCATGGTAGCTCATGTCTGTAGTTCCAACTACTTGGAAGGTTGAGGCAGAAGGATCAGCTGAGCCCAGCAGGTCGACACAGGGGTGGCCGTGAGCATATCACTGCACTCCAGCCTGGGGAACAGAGTAAGAATCCAACTCAAAAAAAAAAAGAAGGAGGTGAACTAAAGTGGGACAGATGGGCAGAAGGACAAAGAGACAAACAACCCTGGGAAAGGCCACGACTGAGACGGTTCAGTAGCAGCCAAAAAAGACACCTGCAACCTCATCTGAGAGTGTTGCTTATTGACATAATAGGGGTGGACCAGAGAAGGCAAGAGGTTGACCAGACAGAGTCCTGAGGTAGACAGAGCCTCTGAAAGGTTACACCTATAATTTTTCAAATAAAAGTCATTTGCTCTGGCCGTCAAAACATTTTCTAAAGAACATACAATATTTGCTGAGCCAAGCTTGGTGGACTGCTGATCTGGCTAGGTGAAGTCCATGCATCGGGGTCACAAGCTGAGTTCTGGGAGGATGAAATGAGCCGGGCGGAGAACGGGGTGATCCTGGGAATCCAGAGGGTCAGGGACCCACAGGGTTCCCAGGGTCTTTTTTCCAGAAAGAAACTTCTGGCACCATTTCTCCTCCCTCCTCTGGGCCAGGACAGGGTGACAGAGGCATCTAAACTTGAGATGCCAGTCCTCTGAGCCTCAGTCTCCTCAACTGCAAAACAGCAGAGGGTGGGAAGCAGGTGAGTATCAAAGGTGACCTATGGCCGGGCTCGGTGGCTCAGCCTGTAATCCCGCACCTTTGGGAGGCTGAGGTGAGTGGATTGCCTGAGCCTGCAGGTTCGAGACCCGC
>NW_007249901.1:48414-49836 GCF_000164805.1 Carlito syrichta | reverse complement strand
GCGGTGGTGGCCGGGAGCGGCCACTGCACTCCAGTCTGGGCAACAGAGTGAGACTCCAACTCAAAAAAAAAATGACCTATGAAAGTGCCTAGTACCCAGCGGTGTCACAAATGTTACCTCTCGCACATGGCACACTGCTGTCCTTCTCCATGGGTGCAAGGACCCAGGGACATGTGGTTCCTATCGAGAAACGAGGCTCCCCTTGTTCATCTCAGGTCCCAGAGCAGTTTATTCATAGAGACCTTCTAGAATCTCACATCTGAGCAGCCACCTCCAGAGGCCGGTATTTAACCACATGGCTTCATGGTCTCTCGTGTTGTCCTCTCGCTCAGTCAATTCTGAGATGCGTGCTGCAACCACCATAGTACCTGCCTGTCATCACCAGGCCTTGGCTCCTGGCAAAGGGGGTGGGACAGAGGGCACGGCCTCAGAGTGCAAGATCATATTTCCTATCTGTGAAGAGGGTACACACCAGTGCACAGGCTGCGGGGAGCATCGGGGTAGCCAATGTCATGGGGTCCCTTCCCTGCAGGGGCTGTGCAATCTCCAGAATGAAGCACCCAGGATTGCCTGTCCCCAAGGGTGTAGGCTCTGGGCCCAGCTCCCTAAGCTCTGACAGGCTGATTCTCTGTCACCTCAAACCTCAGGCTCTTTCTAGGGACCACCAAAGCAGGAAGAAAGTGCCTCCAATCCAGAGATGCTGCCAGCCACAGAGGAGGGGCTGGTGTCCATGCATCCCACATTTCTACTCTGAGTCCCAGGGCTGCTGGCCCAAGCCTCATGCAGTCAGTCAAATGAGATTTGAGTCCTCCTTTCATGGCCTTGTGACACCTTGCTCAGAAACTGCAGGCTCAGAAGGCAGGCAGGTAATGTGAGGGAGGCAACGGGGTTGGTGTGAGGTAGTGGGGTATGCTGGGGACTGTGGTAAAGTGGATAGAGCAGCTGCTAATCAGCTCTAGTCACTGTGGCCAGGCAGGGACAGAGCCCAATATGGCTACCGCTTCTTCTGATCTTTCGAAAGAAGCCAGAAACACACATTTTTATGTAAAATGAAATTGCCTGGTTTAACAGCACCAGTAACTAAATTAAAGTTTTTAAATCACAGCAGGAGTCATCAGTCCCCCACCCCCATCCCCTGCAGCCTTGGGAGGACAGCTTGGGACAGACTTAAATCCAGCTGATAAAATTAAATCCTTCCAAGTCTTAGGAAAGTCCTATCTCTCCACTCCTGTTCCTCCGATATTTCTGTCTGCAAATGAGGAAACTGAGGTTTAGAGTGGGAAGGTGGCTTGCCCAAAGTCACACAGCTAGTTCAAGGACTTAAATTCTGCTCTCCTGAACCTGAGATCTTTTCCTACCAACCCACATCATCTGCATCTTCCCTTGAACAATTATTTCTTTTCTTTTGTTTTTTTTTTTTTT
>NW_007249901.1:45072-47474 GCF_000164805.1 Carlito syrichta | reverse complement strand
TGAGGCAGAAGGATCACCTGAGCCCAGCAGGTTGAGGCTGCAGTGGCCATGAACATGCCATTGCACTCCAGCCTGGGCGACAGAGTGAGACTCCAACTCAAAAAGAAAAAAAAAGAACATGCGGCATACCAAATTCAAGAGGGCATACCAAATTCAAGAGAGCGGTTACCTTTGGGAAGGTCACAGAGCTTAGAGCCAGAAGACTGAATTCTGGATCCACTCAGCCCGAAGCAGCCGGGTGACCCTGGGCAACCCCTTCCCTGCTCTGCACCTCAGTCTTCCTGGTCTGCAAAGAAGTCAGTTGACAGAGCCAGCCTCCAAAGGCCTTCCAGCTGCAATTCTAAGCATCTATGAGGTCTCCTCTCTGGCCAGTACTTTGTGGCCTCACATGAATATAAAATAGTAATAATAATAATATTGGGGAGGGAGAGGCCACACCAACCAGGAAAGAACACTACAATTTTCAGTGAAACCTGACTCCTGGTTACTGGAACTCTGAGAGAACAGTGGTAATAATTGGGCAGTTTAACCACCATCCTACAATTAAACAAAAACACATCTGGTTTAACTTCTTCCTCATCTCCTCCCCTATCCCCTACCCTCATCTCGAATTTTACCCCTTAATTTCAGAAGTCAGATTCAATGCAAACAATTGATTTCATGCCACAGTGAGGATGGGAATTTAAGCATGGAAAACTTTAAGCATGGAGTTTTTCTGGGAGCAATTATGAAACACTGGGGGGTGATGATGGGAAGGCAGAAAAAGATGGAGACTGTTCTTGAATGTTCTTTGGACACTGAGCATCATCTGATGATGTTGAGGGTCTCCTAGGAGGCTGACACTCCAAGAGGCAAAGTGACTTGCCTCAGGCCACACACCTGGGGATGGGAACCCAAGATCCAGACCCCCAAAGCCAGTGTTTTCCCAGTCAGATTTCAAGGTAAGGACTCCAGGCTCCGCCTCTGGATCCTACCCGCTGGGTTAACAGGCCTCATGGGGAGATGGATAAGGCACAAAGGAGATTCTAGTGCCCTTGGGCAAGTCCCCTCCCTACTCCAAGAGGATGGCACCTAGCTTGCAGAGAATGCTGGGTATGTAAGTCTCAGGGCAGAACAAGGTTGGGTTTGGTCCAGAGCTAGAACACAGGGAGGCATGCAAAGAACAGGCAGAGGGCAGGAGACCCTGCAGAGACCACAGGCAAGTCTTGGCCTTCATAACCTAAACAGGGTCTTCCCTCTGGCCCTCCCCTTGGCAGGGGTGAAGTTAACTGGTGCTGAAACCGTGCCCGCAGGAAGTGTTAACATCTTCAAACAATCAACACTACTCAGCCAGAAGCTGCAAAGTCATTTATAATCTTACTAGCCCCAGTAATTTGCAAAGTGCTATTAACCACATTACAAGTGACAAAAATGAGGCTGAGAGGGAAAGTGACTTGCTAGGGTCACACGGCAGCGCTGGGAATGAATCTCCAATCTACTGCCCCTAGCTGCCCTCTAAAAGTGAGGACATCTACAGAAGGAAGGAAAAAAAAAAAACCAAAATACCAGCACAACCCAGCTTGGGCCTGCCAATGACGGCGACGTTGCGCTGGGAAGCTGAGTCGAGTCAGCATTCCTGCGGCCACAGGGAGATTTCCAAGACTGGTTCTCAGCCCAGCTTGCTCAGTCCCCCAGCAACGTTCTCTGGGAGTGTTGGGTTTTGTAGTAATCAGCCCAGTCAGACTGATTTCAAAGTAATGACTCCAGGCTCTGCCTCTGGATCCTACCCGCTGAGTTAACAGGCCTCATGGGGAGATGGATAAGGCACAAAGCAGATCACGAGATGTGGAACTCTAGTGCCCTTGGGCAAGTCCCCTCCCCACTCCAAGAGCATGGCACCTAGCTTGCAGAGAATGCTGGGCATGTAAGTCTCAGGGCAGAACAAGGTTGGATTTGGTCCAGAGCTAGAACACAGGGAGGCACGCAAAGAACAGGCAGAGGGCAGGAGACCCTGCAGAGACAGTTGCAGGCTGCTCCTGGCCCGACAGGGAATGGGGCAGGGCTTGGGCAAAGGTGGATGACAGATTCAGAGGCAGTGACAGAGCCCCATGCCCAGCCTCAGTGCTGCCTTTTCTGCCAAGACTAGAGCTGGTGACAACCAATATTTTCATAAGCCCAGATACCCGCCCAACACTTTGCAAGAATGAATCATATCTAGACCTCACCACTGGCAAGTCCTACTATCTCTGCAGCTTAGAGGAGACAGAGAGAGGGAATGGAACTGGTCCCAGGTCACACAGCAAAGGCCAAAGGTAGGCTGATCCATTTTATACATATTAACATCTTTTTTTTTTTTTTTTTTGATTTGGAGTCTCACTCCGTCACCCAGACTGGAGTGCAGTGGCCACTCCCGGCCACCGCAG
>NW_007249901.1:43242-44481 GCF_000164805.1 Carlito syrichta | reverse complement strand
AGCGGCCACTGCACTCCAGTCTGGGCGACAGAGTAAGACTCCAACTCAAAAAAAAATAAATAAAATAAAATGTCAATTTTCACACTCAATTGCAGAGCCAAAAAAGATTTTGTTACTCAACTGTCCACTCCACGAAGAGGGCTTTTGTCTGTTTGATTGGCTGCTGCATTCCCAGCACCTAGAACAGAACTTGGCACAGAGCCGGTCCTTAATAAACGTTTGTTGAATGAAGACAGCATTTATTTTCTGGCCTCAGTTCAGTTTTTATTCCTCACAAGAGTCCCACAAGGAAGGGACGCACTGCTTTCTACAGATGAGGCCACGGACACAGCCAGCGACCATCACCCAGCCCTGTCTCACTCTGCCTGTGGGGACCCTAGCAAGTTGTGTCCAGGGACCTCCTCTGCTGAGAGGCATCCAGAGATGTTCAGGAAGGAAGGAAAAAGGAGGCAGAGGAACTTGACAGGCAGAAGGGGGGTGGGCAGGCAGGGGGTGAGGACTTAAGAGCTGGAAAAGGCAGCTCTGGAGGGTGGAGGGGGTCAGGGCTGAGCCCAGGAGGGACCAAAAGAAGACACCAAGGCCCAGCCTCTCATCTTTAAAGCAGCAGAGTGGGAGAAGGAGGCTAGGGTTGCAGGCTTTGGTCTGGGCTCAAATCCTGGTCCCATCACTTCCTTGAACGGCCTAAGCCTCAGTTTCCCCATTTGCAAAGGGAAATGCTGGTGTGAGTACTGGGGCAGGCCAGCACACAGTAGGCATTCCATAAACAGCCGCTGCCATCTTCCCTGATGTGGGGAGCCCACCCCTGCCTCCCTGGGAAGCGGGGCCTACCTGAGGGGTCTCCGAGTTTTTCCCAGGACCCAAAGGCCCTTCCTGGCCTGAGAATCACCCCCTCTTTTGATCTCGAGGGTATTTCCCTCCACTTAGAGCCCTTTGTAAAGGCTCCTCCCTCAACCCCATTATGTGTAGAAAAAGAGTCACAAGGGACAATGTGTGGGTTGGGGGGAGGGGGCGGCTTTCCTCAGCCTGCCGCCCTTCCACTGTGACCATGTGTTTAACCCTTTCTTACCGAGACTGGGCTGAGAATCAGCCCCGGAGCCCGCATCACCGCGCACAGCCCACAGGGGGTCGCAGGCTCCTGCTGACTCCTGTCGCCTCCGGCTTCGAGGGTTCCAGAACGCCGCCCCCTAGCTGCCGCGCCCACCCCACGCCCACGCGGCCACGATCTCCCTCTCCTGGCCC
>NW_007249901.1:36799-42319 GCF_000164805.1 Carlito syrichta | reverse complement strand
GCAGCCGGGCGGACGCCCCGACTCCCCTCCTCCGGCCCGCGGGGCTGGGGACCGGTGCGGATGGTCGCTGCGGTCCGGCGCGGGCCCGCGCTCTTTGCCTCCGGGCTGACCCCGCCCCCCCCCAGGCCCTCCTCTCTCCGCGAGCTCGGGCTCTGAGTCCGCCCTCCTGCGCGTCTCCTATTTGTCTTGATCTTTGGCCGTCTCCCTTCTGTGTCTCTCGGCGGGCGTCTGTCTCTGGCCGGCTGTCGGGTCTGCCCCTCTCCAGCGTTTTTCTCTGTATCTGTCTACTCACCTGACTTTCCTCGAGTCTCTCTCCGTCTCTGTTCATGAGCCCCGTGTCTCTGTCTCTCTCGGTCCACGTGCATCTCTGACTCTGGAGACCACACAATAGCCTCTCCTCTCTCTTCCGTCCCCTTGGGCTGCCTCTCTGGCTGCGGCCCAGGTAGCAGAGGGGAGCCTAGGAGGCGTGGCATTCGGAGGGAAACCTCACCCAGATAAGGGGCATTCTGGGAAGGGGCCCAGGCAGGGGTCAGCTGATTGTGTCCCAGCCAGAGTCATAGGGCATGCGGCCTGAGAGCCAGAGGAGGGGCAGACAGAAGGCAGTAGAGTCCAACAGTCCAAGTTCAAAACTCTACTCCGGTGACCTTGGCCAAGTCACTGACCTCTGTGGACTAGACTGCCCCTCTTTGTCAGGCAGACAACATCTCCCTGGCTTCTCTCCCCAAGAGTCGCTGGTGGAGAGTCAATTGGAGATAAGCTTGGAAAGTCCACAGGAAACTCGAAAATCCTAGATAAATGTGGGGGAGGGAGAGCAGATGCTGGGTGCTACAGGTCATGTCCCCACTCCTGGGGGCCAGCTCTGATGGGACCACCACCTCTTTTCCTCCGAGGACCAGATTGAGTTTCAATTCTCTTGACAATTTCCTTCTGAGAAGTCGCCTAGCTCTGTTTGAATGCCTTCAGCAACAGAGAGCACACTCCTAAGAGGAGGGTCTTCTCAGTGGTCCTTGGGGCTGCCTGGAACAATTTGTGCTGCTAAGTCACAACAGCCAGTCAGAAATTTGAAGGCAAAGACTGTGAGTCCCCTGAGCCCTGCCTGCCTTGTTACCTAACCTCAGTCTTTCTGCAGCTCCCTTTTTCCTGGAGGTTACAAAGAGGCGATTGAGTCCAGAGCAAGGAGGAGGTGTTAGGGTCTAGAGAACCAATTTCAACCCCAAAGTCTCTCTCTTACCCACTCCATGCCGGGCTCAAGGCCAGGCATCGTGCATATCTCCCAACAACACCATTTTACAGACGTGAACACTAAGGCCCAAAGAGAGCACACGACTTGTCATTGGGGTCAGAACCGGAACTGGAGTCTGGCACCAGAAATCAGGAATGTCTTTGTATTTATTTTTATATTTTAAATTTTGGTTTATTTTTTGAGTCCGAGTCTCACTCTATTGTCCAGGCTGGAGAACAGTGGCACACTCATGGCCACAACCTCGACCTTCTGGGCTCAGGTGATCCTTTCGCCTCAGCCCGGCTTATTTTTATTTTATTTTATTTTATTTATTTTATTTTTTTTTTTTTGAGTTGGAGTCTCACTCTGTCGCCCAGACTGGAGTGCAGTGGCCGCTCCCGGCCACCGCAGCCTCGACCTACTGGGCTCCGGTGATCCTTCCACCTCAGCCTTCCGAGTAGCCGGAATTACAGGCATGCACTACCACGCCCAGCTGATTTTTTGATTTATTGTAGAGATGAGGTCTCGCTGCCCAGGCGGGTCTCGAACCCGCAGGCTCAGGCAATCCACTCACCTCAGCCTCCCAAAGGCGCGGGATTACAGGCTGAGCCACCGAGCCCGGCTATTTTTATATTTTTAATGGTTGATACTGTTTATTTACAGGAGTGATATAAAATTTCTCTTTTGAAGTAAGTTTATGTTTTTTAAAAGTGAGTCAAAATGTTGAGCAAATGCTATTTATTGATGTATTTCATGGACGGAATCACGGAGGTGGCAAATGAATGAAATGTAGGAGATGCCGTTCTCCATAGGAAACTGGATGAGAGCACCCAGCACTGGGCCCAAAACATACGAGGAGCTCAATAGTTGCTCACAAGCACCAGAGAATTGTCTAAGGACCTCAGGAGACAGTGAGATCATGTAATAGTGAGATAGTGAGTTAGCTGGGAGCAAGTCCCCCGCGTTGGGCCTAAAACGTCAGAGGAGCTCAATCATCTCGCAAACCCAGGGAAGAATCTGAGAATCCCAGGAGACTAGTGTGAGTGAGCTGGAAGCAAGTCCCCAGGCATGGAGAAGTCGGCCTTCCTGCAGTCTGGAAAGAGGCTGGGAGATGGAGCCCACAGTGTGTTGGAAGCACCTGTCATGGCCCCATCTTCCTAAGCTATGGGGGATAGGCACTTCTGGTTGGCCACATGACCAGCAATACGCCTCCTGTGTCTGTGATTGTCCCCAGCAGTATTCACCTTGGGGAATCCAGGGACTGGCTAGCAACAAGAGGGACTGCAGCTTGGCTGGCCTTACCCCTTCCTCCCTCATACCCTTGCCCTGCACTGGGCTCTGTCCCTCATGGAGACTTTGACGGAGATGGGGATACCCAGCAGCTGTGGCCTCCCCTGCTCCCGGAGTGCCCCTCCTCTGGGTCTCTGGACACAGCAAGAAGGAGACCTGGACCTCGAACCACAATACCCAAGTCCACCTTCAAGCTCTGCCTTCACGCCTGGTGCACTGCACAAGTCACTTTCCCTGTAGAGGCTACGATTTCCATCAACCCAGATCCCAGGGCCACTCAGCTAATGAAGAGCAACTCATTACATTTGATTTCTCTCCATCATCATCCCTGGGGCACCACTTCCTTGAAAACTAAGCATGTTGAATTGCTTGACCTTGCTTGACCTCCAAACTCCTTTTTCTCTAAGAGTTTACAGGCTCTTTTAATTCTTATTTCTAAGATGGGCAGGGCAGCCATATACCAACCCCACCAGAGATAAGAAAACTCAAGGTCAGGGATATTAGTTACTTAAAGGTCAGGGTCAGGGCTGGGTTTGGAAGCCGAGTCTGCTGACTCCCAGTCCAGGGCTTTTTCTACTCACTCACTGATTCTGGTTTTTTTGTATTGTTTTGTTTTTGTTTTTGAGTTGGAGTCTCACTCTGTTGCTCAGGTTGGAGTACAGTGGTATGCTCATAGCCACTGCAGCCTCCGCCCACTGGGTTTAGGTGATCCTTCGGCCTCAGCCTTCCAAGTAGGTGGAACTACAGGCATGTTCTATATTCCCGGTTAATTTTTTGATTTATTTTAGAGACAAAGTCTCGCCAAGTTGCCCAGGCTCGTCTCAAATCCCTGGGCTTAGGCAATCTTCTCCCCTCTGCCTTCCAGAGTGCTGGGATTGCAGGTGTGAGCCACTGGGCATGGCTGATCCTGTATTTTTTAAGTGTATGCCATGAGCCTGTGCCTTGAACTAGACCTGAAGTTCCTGAGGCATTAGAAACCAAGTTAAGTCCAGGCTCGATGGCTCAGCCTGTAATCCCAGCATTTTGGGAGGCCGAGGCAAGTGGAATGCCTCAGCCTGTGGGTTCAAGACCAGCCCGGGCAACTTGGCGAGTCCTTGTCTCTACAATAAACCAAAAAAATTAGCTGGGCATGGTAGTGCACACCTGTAGTTCTGGCTGCTTGGAAAGCTGAGATGGAAGTATCACCGAAGCCCAGCAGGTCGACACTGGGATGGCCGTGAGTGTACCACTGCACTCTTGCCTGGGTGACAGAGTGAGACTCCAAATAAAAAAAAAAAAAAGAAACTGAGTTAGACTTGGTGGGACCTCAGGCCTACAACAAATCAAAAAATTAGCAGGGCATAGTGGCACATGTCTGTATTTCCAGCTACTCGGGAGGCTAAAGTGAAAGGATCGCCTGAGCCCTGTGTGAGCATGCCACTGTACTCCAGCCTGGATGACAGAATGAGAATCTGACTAAAAAAAAAAGGAAGGAAGGAAAGAAAGAAACGAAAAGAAAAGAAAAGAAATGAAACCAAGTTAGAGAGACGAGTTCTCGCCAAGTTCCCTGGGCTGGTCTCGAACCCGCAGGCTCAGGCAATCCACTTGCCTCAGCCTCCCAAAGTGCTGGGATTACTGTCTGAGCCACTGAGCCCAGCCGGGTAGCAGTTCTTATGATCACCATTCTCCAGACAATGAGACAGAGGCTTGGAGGCCAAGCCAAGATCAGGTCGCTAGCAAGCGATTCCCAGCCAGGCCCCTGACTATACTGCTGGTGGTCTCTGTGCGGGGGAGAGAGGATGTGCCATGGCTCATTCTCAAGGAGCCTGCAAGAACTTCAGGAAGGTGACAGGGATGATGTGTCCCACGTCCAGGAAATTCTACTCCTCTGGCCATCCTCCTCCTAGGTGACCCCAGAGGTCTCTGGGCACTCAAAATAAGGAAGACCAATCAATGTGTTTAATGTTTTTCTTGTTTGTTTGTTGTTTGTTTTTTTGAGTCGTAGTTTCACTCTGTCATCCAGGCTGGAGTGCAGCCTTCCAAGTAGCTGGAACTTCAGGTTTGTGGCACTACACCCAGCTAATTTTTTTATTTATTGCAGAGATAAGGTCCTGCCAAGTTGCCCAGGCTGGTCTCGAGCCCCTGGGAGCAGGCAATCCTCTTACCTCAGCCTCCCAAAGTGTTGGGATTACAGGCGTGAGCCTCATGCCCCACAGGTTTAATGTTTACCACCCCAGAGTGCAGTGTCATGGAAGCCCAGGGACTCTGGACTCTCCGCCTACCTCCAAGGGGTGGGAATAGTCAGAGGAGTGGGGGAAGAGGACAAATGCCCATCCTCAGCCATCAGCTCCTGCAGCTCAAGCTTTCTGGAATAAGCATGTGATGGAGGGGGCTCCGGAGACCTAAGCCCCACCTCCCAGCAGTAACAACAGAAGAGACTATAGTGATGGACCATGGCCCAGGCTCCAGAGTCAGCCTGGCTCCACTAGCTGTGTGACCTTGAGCAAGTGAACCTCTCCATGCTTCAGTTCCTTTATCTGTGAAATGAGAATAATAACACTGACCACATAGAGTTGTTGAGAAGTTTAAATAAAATTAATTTATATAAGTTCTTTAGAAGAGAATATGGGCCGGGCGTGGTGGCTCATGCCTGTAATCCCTTTGGGAGGCAGAGGTAAGAGGTTGAGCCAGACATTCAAGATCAGCTGGGGCAAATTGGCGAAACCTCGTCTCTACAGTCAATCAAAAAATTACAGGATGTAGTGGCACACACCTGTAGTTCTGATAGGAGACCCTTATGTCTGTCCATATGGCCACAACCCCTGGAGAAGGGTGTGGCAAGTGGTTTCCTGAGAGTTAACTAAAGGTGAGCTTCCCCTTATCTCCTATGCACTCCCAGTAACTTCAAAGAATCTTTAACTTCCCTGCAGACTGTGCCCAGTTAACTGAGAGATGTAAGTTCCCATTTACTCCCCCCCTTTTTTTTTGAGTTGGAGTCTCACTCTGTCACCCAGACTGGAGTGCAGTGG
>NW_007249901.1:34665-36343 GCF_000164805.1 Carlito syrichta | reverse complement strand
CCTGGGCAACTTGGTGAAAACTTGTCTCTACAATAAATCACAAAAATTAGCCAGGCGCAGTGGTGTGCATCTGTAGTTCCAGCTATTTGGAAAGTTGAGACAGAAGGATCGCCTGAAGCCACCGGGTCAAGGCCGTGGTAGTCCTGAGCATGCCACTGCACTCCAGCCTGGGTGACAAGAGTGAGACTCCAACTCAAAAACAAAACAAAACAAAACAAAAAAAGCCATGAGATACAGGTGGTAACTGATGTCAGGAAATGTAATGCTCTGCTAGACACGTAGTAAATGCATAGATACCAACTACCCTGAAACTGTAAAAGCAGACTATAAAACTTGAAGAGTGAGCAGAACCTTTTTTTTTTTTTTTGAGTTGCAGTCTCACTCTGTTGCCCTCACTGGAATGCAGTGGCTGCCCCCCGGCCACTGCAGCCTCGACCTGCTGGGCTCCGGCGATCCTTCCGCCTCAGCCTTCCGAGTAGACAGAATTACAGGCACGCGCTACCACACCCAGCTAATTTTTTATTTATTGTAGAGATGAGGTCTCACCAAGTTGCCCAGGCGGGTCGTGAACTCGCGGGAGCAGAACCATTTTAGAAAGACCAGGAACCAGGCTCTGCTCCCCGGATTTGACTTCAGGAATACAACTCTTTCCACCAGTTTTCCTGCCTCTCAATTTATTGGTGTCAAGGGTAGCAGGCGAGCTACCCTTGTGGCTACTCAGACCATAACAGTTCCAGCTACTTGGAAGGCTGAGGTGGAAGGATCGCCTGAGCCCAGCAGGTCGAGGCTGCGGTGGCCGTGAGCATGCCACTGCTCTCCAGCCTGGGTGACAGAGTGAGACACCAACTCAAAAAAAAAAAAAAGAGAGAGAGAGAGAGAGAGAATATGGCATATAGTAACATTCAATAAATATCAGTTATTACAAATATTATTTTATTAGATATCTATATTAATGAAAGAGAGAGAAAAAATCACTTCTGCTGGAACAACCAATAACTTTATTTAAAAAGGGTTTGTCCATGAGAGATGGGGCAGGGAAGCAGCCAGAGCTCCAAAAGAGACTGGAAGCCAGGGTCTGATCAGTCCCGAGTTCAGACTATTTTCTCTCTCTCAGTTTCTTCTCTTTGCACACGTCTTGCTGTTTTATCCCTGCAGCTCCATTTCTCCTCCTCCTAGTCTTTGCAGCAGGACTTGACGTTCCTAGGGCTCCCAAACAAGTGCTCTGCAATTCCAGTACCCAGAAGAGTGCATTGGATTGGTCCAGATGGACCATGTGTCCATTCTGGTCCAATCAACTGTGGATGGGGGTGGGATAATGCAGGGCCAATACAGTGGCTCCCAAAGAAGAGGGGACTGACCTGTAAATGGGCTGAGACACCCCAGCTGACCAGATCCTACTTCCTTCTGCCACATACCACTTTCCTACAACTGAGAGGACACACGCTGCTGCTGTGGTTTGAATGTTTGTCCCCTTCAAAACTAATGTTGACAAGTAATCCCCAGTGTGGCATTGAGAGGTGAGACTTTTTTTTTTTTTTTTTTTGAGTTGGAGTCTCACTCTGTCACCCAGACTGGAGTGCAGTGGCCGCTCCCGTCCACTGCAGCCTCGACCAGCTGGGCTCTGGTGATCCTTCCACCTCAGCCTTCCAAGTAGCCGGAATTACAGGCATGCGCTACC
>NW_007249901.1:30897-34521 GCF_000164805.1 Carlito syrichta | reverse complement strand
GCGCTACCGCAGCCGGCTGATTTTTTGATTTATTGTAGAGATGAGGTCTCGCTGCCCAGGCGGGTCTCGAACCCGCGGGCTCAGGCAATGCACTCACCTCAGCCTCCCAAAGGCGCGGGATTACAGGCTGAGCCACCAAGCCCGGCTGAGAGGTGAGACTTTTAAGAGGGTGATTGGGTCGTGAGGGCCTCTGCCCTCAGAATGGATTAATTCATTCATGGGTTAAAGGATTAATAGATTTATTAATGGGAATGGGACCGATGGCTATAAAAGAAGCTTGGTTTCCAGTGGCAGGGTCTAGGAAGGGGCAACAGGAAATATGTCCAGCTGCGAAGGTGGCAAGAAGAAGCCCCTGAAACAGCCCAAGAAGCAGGCTGAGGAGATGGACAAGGAAGATAAAGCTTTCAAGCAGGAACAAAGACCAGAAGAAACTCAAGGAGCTAATAGCAAAAGCCACAGGGAAAGGCCCTCTGGGAATTAAAGTGGAATTAAGAAATCTGGCAAGCCCGGCTCCATGGCTCAGCCTGTAATCCCGTGCCTTGGGAGGCTGAGGTGAGTGGATTGCCTGAGCCCGCGGGTTCGAGACCTGCCTGGGCAACTTGGTGAGACCTCATCTCTACAGTAAATAAAAAAATTAGCCGGGCGTGGTAGCGCGTGCCTGTAATTCCAGCTACTTGGAAGGCTGAGGCGGAAGGATCGCTGGAATCCCAGCAGGTGGAGGCTGTGGTGGCCAGGAGCGGCCACTGCACTCCAGTCTGGGCGACAGAGTGAGACTCCAACTAAAAAAAAAAAAAGATACCTGGCAAATAGTAAACCGTTCCTTGTTCCTGAAGCGATGATGACTCTTGATTCTGTTCATAGTTAAACATCTGTATTCCCTCCCATGACCTCTTTTGCTACTTATAGTTAGAATGAAGTGTTGTCTTAAAGCCTATTGTACATTTAAGAATAAATTTTTGTTGAAGAAGAAAAAGAAGAAGAAGAAGAAGAAGAAGAAAAGAAGAAGGAGGAGGAGGAGGAGGAGAAGAAGAAGAAGAAGCAGCCGCTAAAAGAAGAAGCAGCAGCAGCAGCAGCAGCTGCTACTTGGCATGATGGCTCATTATAGTCCCAGCTACTCAAGAGACTGAGGCATAAGGATCACTTGAGCCCAGGTTTTTGAGGCCCAGGTCTTTGAGCCCAGGTCTCTTTGAGCCATGATGGCACCCCTACACTCCAGCCGGGGAGACAAAGAGAGACCTTGTCTCTTTTTTTTTATTTTTAGTTGGAGTCTCAGTCTGCCACCCAGGCTGGAGGGCAGTGGCACACTCCCAGCCTCCGCAACCTCAACCTGCTGGGATCAGGTGATTCAGTCTTCCAAGTAGCTGGAACTACAAGCACGCACCATCATGCCCGGCTAGTTTTTTGACTTATTGTAGAGGTGAGGTCTCACCAAGTTGCCCAGACTGGTCTCGAACCTGTGGGCTCAGACAATCCTCTCACCTCAACCACCCAAAGTGCTGGGAATTTAGGCGTGAGCCACTGAGCCCAGCCTCTGTCTCTTAAAAAGAAAAAAGGAGGGTGGGTAAGTGAGGGGGAGAAGGGAAAAAAAAGGGCGAAGTGAGAAGAAGAGAAACGAGCAACACACTCAGTCCTCTCACCACGGGATGTCCTGTACCACTTGGCAGAGGCTCCGCCAGCACAGAGACTCTCCCTAGATGCCATCCCTCCACCTTGTACTTCTCAGCCTCTGAAAGTGTAAGAAACAAATTTCTTTTCTTTGTGAATTACCCAGCTTCAGGTATTCTGTTATAAGCAACGAAAAGCAAAGACACGCGCTCGTCCTTACTCTAGCACACTTCCTTAGAGGGCCTGCTTGCAGCCATCCCTCAGGCTGGGCGTGTCCCATGACTCAAAAAGAAGAGCAAGACCAATCAGCTTCATAGTCAGAATCTGAACAGAGAAACTCTGAGGGGAGGGCAGTTGTTGACTATAAGGGACAAAAGGTCAGATTCTCCTGGGGGCTGGGGGATCCAGGGAACAAAGTGGAATCTGAGGCGCTGAGAGGGAAGAGGAGAGAGCGGATACTCAGAGAAAACTAAGGTAAGCGTGTCCTACTGCCCAAAATACCGGACGAGAGGCTTCAGCTTCTAACTTCCCAGTTCCCACTCCCAGTCCGGGAAAGGTCTGGCTGGCTTCCTGGGCCTGTGGAGATCTCTGGAACTTCTAGTTACAGCCTCACAATTTCCCCCACCCGAATGTTGATTTCATGTTTCAAAAAAGGGTTCTGCTCAGAAAAATGACCCACAAATAATCCAACTTATTGATTTCTCCAGGAAGAGAAAACACAACACACCCATCCCTCTGTTTCTCTTGCTTCAAGCTCCGTGGCCATGGGAGTGGGCATGTGCACAGATCACATCCATTTAAGGACACTTTGGAGGCTGATTTACACCATAATGCCCTCCTTGTCCCAATATCACCTGACCTCCCCCAAGAGAGAGGGGACAGAATGCAGCTTGCCCAAAATGGTCTGGAAAGACAACCATTATGGCCACCAGCTCCAGAGCGTGGGCACTGCATCCCTGGGGGCAGGAACGAAGGTCCCTAGGATTGGGCAGGCAGAGGGCAGCCCTCTCCAAGTCTCAGAGCTGAACTGGTCATGGCATGTCAAAATATTTCCTCCCAAGAAGTCTCAATCTTGGTGCTTCTGCGTGTGGTTCGATGCAGAGGCTGCTATTTGCAGGGACAGAGGTGGGACCCCAGCATAGCTCTCTTTCCCGCTTACTCCCCTCCCCCCTCACCACCTCCCTACTGTGCCTCAGCAACCCAACTGCACCTGGCTCCAACCTCTTCTCTCCTCCAGCAAATCTGCCACAAAAGTACTCTGATTCAATGAAGATTCTTCTGGAGCACATACGATGCACTAGAATTTATCCTTAATTAAATTGCACACACACACACACACACACACACACACACACACACACACACTGTCTTCCTTAACAGGCGCCACTAGTAACCCTGAACTCTTGTCTTTCCTTATTTGCAAAATGCCAAGGCTGGCCCAGGCTTGGTCTCATTAAACTAAAAACGTTAAATATTCCTCGCCCTGTGGGTCTAGGAATGTGTCACTCATTGTTCTGCGTGTCATGACAATGGATGGTAGACTATTTTATTCCTTATTCTTAGGTAGCCACTGTGTTTCCTGATCTCCTGGTATTTCCAACGCAGGCTATGTGTGTGGATTGCCTGATTGCCTGCCTGGAAATCTGGCTGACACCAAGAAAGGAACAGGTTCCTGACCCACTGGCTACAGGGGTGACACAAAATGACGCTGACAGGTGACACACAAAAAAGCAATAAACTAGTTTTCATGTTGGCATGCATTAAATATGTGTTTGTGGTTTAATGTGATTTCTATTTTAAATTATAGGAAGGGGTTGGTGAGAGGAACCACATGCCCGGAGCACCTGAGGGCTAAGCCAGGCCTGGCACCAGGAGTCAAGTTCCACTTGAACTGGTGGCCCTAAATCACGCTCCCCCTCCTCAACCCATCCTCCTCCCTCTCTCTCCGGGTTGGAGACTCAACCACTGTCCCTCAAAATTTTTTTTTTTTTTTTAGAAAGTAGGATTTTTTTTTTTTTT
>NW_007249901.1:16890-30732 GCF_000164805.1 Carlito syrichta | reverse complement strand
CCAAGTTGCCCAGGCGGGTCTCGAACTGCGGGCTCAGGCAATCCACTCACCTCAACCTCCCAAAGGCGCTGGATTACAGGCTGAGCCACCGAGCCCAGCGAAAGTGGGATTTATTGAGGATAGAAAAACTCCTAGAGCAGGAAGGAAAGGAGAAGCTTGCCTTCAAACTATCTTAAGACCTTAGTTTAGAAACAATGTTCAGCTCACCTCTATTCCCTGAGTCCAGGTGGTTTTGTTTATGTAACTTTTTCCCCAGATGGTGTGTGGGGGAGGGAAACCATTTCTGCAGAAACAATACCAAAGCCATTAACTGAGCACTCATCCCAAACAGGCCCTTTACGGTTGATTCTCAACCAAAATAAGTCCTCTAATCTTTAGGGTATTTTAGAAATAGGTGGGAAAGGATTCCACAAGGTGGTTGTGAGTCCGTGGAGCTGGGTAGAGGCAGTGTGTTTCCTCTTCTAGAGAGTTCTCTCAAATTCAAGATCGCTGCTTACTCCCATCTCTGTCGTTGGTGTGTCCACAGGTCACTGCCCGTACTATTACTTGGTTGATATCCTTTCTCAAGGGGTCCACCCTTTCTTTCTTAACTCCAATACATTTATTTTAGATTTAAGTTACGATCATAAATGAAAAACCAATCTCATTTGCCTGCCTCCGACTTTTAGTAAGTGGTAGGGAAATGTTGAAGACCTACTGGCTCACTCAGATAGATTAAAATAAAATTGAGAAAGGAAACCCCTCCCAGTGTGTGGTTCAAGATTATTTAAGCTCACATCTGGGTCCCACTCCAAATAGTGTCCTATTTTGGGCAACAAGGATGTTCTATGAGGCTGTTCCCAAGGGAAGAGAGATGGGTCAATGTCCTTTGCTTCCCCCAGAGCACCCAACAGATTGTAGTACACATATTAAATACTCAGTGAATGTCTCCTGCCTTTGTATGTCCTGTGTACAATGGCAGCCTGCCAGGGCCATAAGACACAGCAATCCAGGGACCACCAGCCTCTTCAGACATCTAATGAGGTGAGGTTGTTGGGTAGGACTGAAAGCCTCACTGCTACTGGGTCCTGGGGTCTTAACAGCCCGGATGGACAGGGTAAGGGGCCTCATCCGCCCCACCCTCCTCTGACTCAGAAGGTTCCAGAGAAGAGGGTGAAGCAGACCTCTTCTCTGAAAGAAACACGCCCTTGATATTTGTAATTTTAAAAGAACAATCATTTGTTGCCATTTCTCCTGTGGGCCCCAGACAGCATTTGTTCTTTCCTGCTTTCTCTGGGTTCAGTGCTAATTGTCCTTTGGGACAGGATGCCAAGCATTTGAATGAGATATTATCATTTCTCCCTGCTTGGGAATTTTGTCCCCTGTTACCTCTTAGGGAAGTGCAGGGGGAAGAGCTTTGGAAATAAAAATTTAACTCTGCCAATTATATCTGCATCAATTTCACTTTTTCCAAATTTCAGAACCCTGAGGAACTAACCTTGACCTCTTTGTCCCAACAACTAGTTTCTATCTTGCCTGTAGTGGAAAGGGCTCAGGCTGAGAAGCCGGGCTGATTAAAGTTGGAACCTCACTCCTGCCACATGCTGGCTGTGTGCCCTTAAGAAAAAGTACTCCCCTCTCTGCACCCCAGTATCCTTATTTGTAAAAAGGAGAATTCATTTACTCAAGTCAATCTAGTAATTAAAACCTCACAATAGGCGTAAAGGCCTAATACAGTCCTTTGCACATAGTAGGCACTCAAAAAAGTTCACTCTCTTTCCTTTTGGTCCCAGCACCTGGAATTTCTGGGTGGGGAAAGGGTTACTAGTCTTGATCGGACCCTGGAATCCTAGGTGGACAAGAGGTGGGCAGTGGGGAGTGGGTAACAGTCGCCCCATGGTCCCTGGCCTTCAGGGACTAGACCAGCCTCAGCAGAGTGTCATGGGTCAGAGGGCCCACTGTGTGCCAGTTACCAACATGCCAGTTACCAACATGCTGTCAGCTGGGCGGCCCAGGATATTTCTGTGCTCCCAGGGAAGTTTCTTGGTTTCATTCTCGCTAGCTCTGTCTTCCATATGAGGTGCGAAGTTTTTTCCAGAATGCCCGGACGTCGCTGCGCCCAGACCTTCAGCGTGGAGCGTTTCTGGCTACCGCCCCCGCTCCCCCAACTGGAAGGCGCCTCAGAAGCAGCAGGTGTTCAGGACAAGATCATCGCCACTCGCCCCCACTCCAGCAAGCCGTCTGGCCAAACCCTCTCCATTTACCTCACAGAACCTCGACATCTTCATCGCAAAATGAGAATCATGGTACCAGACTCCTCCCCAGGCCCCCGGGCCCAGTCCTCTCTTGGAGTCCCTTCCTCACTGGCACGGCTTTTCATCGGCGTGGCCTCATGCCTGAAACCTGGGCCTCCTCCTTGTCCTTCCTCTCTGTGTCCAGAACATCGCCAAGTCCTGTTCATTTTTCCAATAAATCCCTAAATCTTTCCAAAATTGGAGAGTGACTCAGCCTGTAATCCCGCGCCTTTCGGAGGCTGAGGTGAGTGTATTGTCTGAGCCCACGGGTTCGAGACCCGCCTGGGCAACTTGACGAGACCTCATCTCTACAATAAATCAAAAATTAGCTGGGCGTGGCAGCGGGCGCCTGTAGTTCCAGCTACGTGGAAGGCTGAGGCGGAAGGATCGCCAGAGCCCAGCAGGTTGAGGCTGCGGTGGCCGGGAGCGGCCACTGCACTCCAGTCTGGGTGACAGAGTGAAGTGAACTCCAACTCAAAAAAAAAAATTTTTGGAAGCCTCTTCTCATCTCCACCATCATAGCCTGCTCCAGGTACCTACTTCCTCCCCAGGACAGTGGCGGCGAGGCCTCCTGTGTCTCAGGATGTGACACTGCTCTGACTTCTCAGGGCAGAGCCGATCATGTGATGCCCTCAACCCTTGTGCTAAAGACCTGATTTCTAGCTCTAGACGACTGGGCCCTACAAGGCCTGGTTCTACCCACCTTCAGTCACATCGTGTCCCTTGCTCTAGCTGCTTGGGCCTTTCTTTAGTTCCTTGAATGCACCACACCACAGGGCATTGACACATCCTGTCTCTTCTGCCAGGAAAGTCACCCTTTACCCCCTCAAAGCCTTGCCTCATTCTGTCCTATTTGCTCACTTCTCAGCTTTAGGGCCTCTTCCTCCTGAATGCCCTCCATGATCAGCCATCCTAAGATAGTCAGAGTCCTCATTATACCTTCTCAGAGGACTGAGTACTTCTTAACCTTTACACTAGTACGATGATCTGCTTAATATCCAACTTCCATCTTCCCCTCTTAAGCATAACTTCATGGAGACAGGGACTATGGCTATTTTAACTTATGTTGTTGCCTCTGAGCTCAGCATCTGACACAATAGATACTCAAAAAGAATGTGTTGAGGCCAGACACAGTGGCTCAAGCCTGTAATCCCAGCACTTTGGGAGGCCGAGGCAAGAGGATTGCCTGAGTCCGCAGGTTTAAGACCAGCCTGGGAGACCTCGTCTTGACAACAAAAATCAAAAAATAGCTGGGTGTGGTAGCATGCACTTGTAGTTCCAGCTACTTGGAAGGCTGAGGCAGAAGGATTGCTGGAGCCCAGCAGGTCGACACAGGGGTGGGCGTGAGCATAGCCACTGCACTCCAGCCTGGGCAGTGGAGTGCGACTTCAATTCAAAAAAAAAAAAAAAATGTGTTGAATGAATAAATAATGGAATGAAGGTTGTTTTGAGAGTCAAATAAAAAAGAGGGAAGAGAGAACGGAGAAGGAATTAATGTTTGGTGAGTGCTCACCAGAGTGCCAAGTGTTTGAAATATATTGTTATGCTTTTTACAAATGACCCATTTTACATTTGGGAAAACTGAGACTCGGACATGTTAGGTAACTTGCCCATAGTATACAGCTAATACATGGTAGAGTTGGGATATAAAGCAGGGTCTGTTTGGCTCCAGCACTCATGGGCTCCCTCTTTCCCCAGTTTACCTCTTTTACAAAAGTGAAAAGGATGTGTCCCCCAAATTCCAAAGCTGTAGGTAAATATCACATAATCATGATCATCCTGGAGTTGTTTGCCATAATTATAAAAGATGGTATGAGCTAGGCACAATGGCTCATGTCTGTAATTCCAGCAGCTTAGAAGGTAGAGGCTAAAGGATTACTTGTGTCCAGAGATTCAAGACCAGCCTGGGCAACTTGGCAAGACCTCATTTCTACAATAAATTAAGAAATTAGCTGGGCGTGGGGGTGCACACCTGTAGTTCCAGCTACTTGGAAGGCTGAGGCAGAAAGATCACCTGAGTCCAGCAGGTCGAGGCTGCGGTGGCCATGAGTGTGCCACTGCACTCCAGTCTGGGTGACGGAGTGAGACTCCAACTCAAAAAAAAAAATAGGCCAGGTGCAGTGGCTCATGCCTACAATCCCAGCACTTTGGGAAGCTGAGGTGAGAGGATTGCCTGAGCCCACAGGTTCAAGACCAACTTAGCCAATTTGACAAGACCTCATCTCTACAATAAATCAAAAAATTAGCTGGGCGTGATTGCACACACCTGTAGTTCCAGCTACTTGGAAGGCTAAGGCGGAAGGACTGCCTGAGCCCAGCAGGTCAAGGCTGTGGTGATCGTGAGCAGCATACCTCTGCCCTTCAGCCTGGGCGACAGAATGAGACTCCAACTCAAAAAAATAAATAAATAAAACGGGTTCGAGACCTGCCTGGGCAACTTGGCGAGACCGCATCTCTACAATAAATCAAAATGAGCTGGGCGTGGTAGCGCGCACCTGTAGTCCCAGCTACTTGGAAGGCTGAGGCAGAAGGATTGCCGGAGCCCAGCGGGTTGAGGCTACGGTGGCCGGGAGCGGCCACTGCACTCCAGTCTGGGCGACAGAGTGAAACTCCACCTCAAAATAAAAATAAAAAATGATGGAAGGATGGGGAGTGATTGGAAGTGATGGGTGTTAGAAGGCATTCTGGATCTTGGTTAGGATGGTGACAGCACAGGGGTATGTATTTGTCTCAACTCCCTGAAATGCACACCTAAGATCTGTAAATTTCACTGTCTGTAAGTTTTTTTTTAAGTTTTTTTTTTACCTCCCTTTTAAGAACAACCATAAAGGGTATTATTGGGGAAATTTGACTTTACCTACATTAGGTATTATTGTATCAATGTCAAATCCTTGGGTGTCAAATTCTAACCATAGAGTTACTATGTGATCCCACAATTCAAACCTAGGTATAAACTCAAGATAACTGAAAATATATATTCACACAAAATGTATACCCGAAAGGCCAGGTGCAATGTAATCCCAGCACTTTGGGAAGCTGAGGCACTTTGAAACCAACCTGGGCAACACAGTGAGACCTTGTCTCTACAAAAAAATAAAAAATTAGCTGGGCGTAGTGGTCCATGCCTGTAGTCCCAACTACTTGGAAGACTGAGGTGGAAGGATTGCCTGAGCCCAGGAGGTCAAGATTGCAGTGAACTATGATCGTGCCACTGCACTCCAGCCTGGGCAATGGAGTGAGACCCCCAATGAAAAGGAAAAAAAAGTGTGTACATAAATCTTCATAACAGCATTCATTACTCAGAACATCCAAAAAGGAAGAAACAACACAAATGGCCATGAACTGATGAATGAATGAATGAATGGATTAAGTATGGTAACTTTTTTTTATTTTTTTATTTTTTTGAGTTGGAGTCTCACTCTGTTGCCCAGACCAGAGGGCAGTGGCTGCTCCCGGCCACCGCAGCCTCGACCTGCTGGGCTCCGGCAATCCTTTCACCTCAGCCTTCCAAGTAGCTGGAACTACAGGCACGCGCTACCATGCCCAGCTAATTTTTTGATTTATTGTAGAGATGCGGTCTCAACAAATTGCCCGGGCAGGTCTCGAACCCGCGGGCTCGGGCAATCCACTCACCTCAGCCTCCCAAAGCGAGGGATTATAGGCTGAGCCACCTAGCCCGGTTGATAACATTTTTTTTTTTTTTTGAGTTGGAGTCTCACTCTGTCACCCAGACCAGAGGGCAGTGGCCGCTCCCGGCCACCGCAGCCTCCATCTGCTGGGCTCCAGCGATCCTTCCGCCTCAGCCTTCCCAGTAGCCGGAATTACAGGCATGCGCTACCACGCCCGGCTGATTATTTGATTTATTGTAGAGATGAGGTCTTGCTGCCCAGGCGGGTCTCAAACCTGCGGGCTCAGGCAATCCACTCACCTCAGCCTCCCAAAGGCGGTAACATTTTTTTTAAAGAATAGTCTTTTCAACAAATAATGCTGGAACAACTGGACATCCATGCAAAAAAATGAATCTAGACACAGAAATTACATCCTTCATAAAATTAACTCACAGAAGTAAACCACAGAAAAGTAAATCACACAAGTAAATGTAAAATGCAAACCAATAAAATTCATGGAAGACATCATAGAAGAAAATCTAGATGATCTTAGGTTTGGTGATAACTTTTGTCTTGTTTTTGTTTTTTGAGTCAGAGTCTCACTCTATCACCCAGGTTGAAGTGCAGTGGCACACTGCAGCGGCACACTGCAGCCTCGACTTGCTGGCCTCAGCCTTCCAAGTAACTGGAACCACAGGCATGCACCACCATACCCAGCTAATTTTTTTATCTATTGTAGAGACAAGATCTCGCCATGTTGCCCAGGCTTGTCTCAAACCTGTGGGCTAAGGCAATTCTCTCACCTTCACCACCCAAAGTACTGGGATTACAGGCGTGAGCCACCGTGCCCAGTGGTGATGACTTTTTAAACACAACACCAAAGGCATGATCCATGAAGAAAAAAGTTTGATAAACTGTCCTTTGTCAAAATTAAAAATGTTTGTTCTGTTAACAATGTCATGAGCCAGGTTCGGTGGCTCAGCCTATAATCCTGCTTGGGAGGCTGAGGTGAGTGGATTGCCTGAGCCTGCACGTTCGAGACCCGCCTGGGCAAATTGGTGAGACCTCATCTCTACAATAAATCAAAAAATTAGCTGGGTGTGGTAGTGTGCACCTGTAGTTCCAGCTACTTGGAAGGTTGAGGCAGAAGGATCGTCGGACCCCAGCAGATTGGGGCTGCAGTGGCCAGGAGCACTCCAGTCTGGGTGACAGAGTGAGACTCCAACCCAAAATAAAAACAAAAAAACAATGTCATGTATACCTAGCCCTGAATTGTACCCCACAATTTTAAATAAAAATTAAAAGAGGAAGCCGGGCTCGGTGGCTCAGCCTATAATCCCATGGCTTTGGGAGGCTGAGGTGAGTGGATTGCCTGAGCCCGCAGGTTCGAGACCCACCTGGGCAGCGAGACCTCATCTCTACAATAAATCAAAAAATCAGCCGGGCGTTAGCGCATGCCTGTAATTCCGGCTACTGGGAAGGCTGAGGCGGATCCAGCAGGTCGAGACTGCGGGGGCCAGGAGCGGCCACTGCACTCCAGTCTGAGCGACAGAGTGAGACTCCAACACACACACACACAAAAATTAAAAGAGGAAAAAAAAAAAGTCAATAGAATGAAAAGACAAACCGCAGACTGGGAGAAAACATTCTCAAAAGACACATCTAATAAAAGACTCCTACCCAAAATACAGAAATAACTCAAAACTCAACAATAAGAAAACGAAATAAAACAAAAAAGGTTTAAAAAGAGCCAAAACTTAACAGACACTTCACCAAAGAAGGTACACAGATAGCAAATAAACTTGTGAAAACATGTTGCACATAACATGTCATCAGGGAAATACAAATTAAAACAGCAGTGAGATACCATGGCACAGTGAGATACTATCACAGTGGCCAAGATACTGATGACACCAAATGCTGACGAAGACAGGGAGAAACAAGAACTCTCTTTCATTGCTGGTGGGAATGTGAATTGTCTTTGGAAGACAATGTGGAAGTTTCTCACAAAACTAAACATCTTTTATCCTATGATCTCGCAATCTCACTTTTTGGTACTTACCCAAATGAAAACATATGTTCATACAAGAATTTGCACATGGATGTTTATAGACGTTTTATTGTCAAAACTTGGAAGCACTCAAGATGTCTTTCAGTAGGTAAATGGATAAATAAACTAGGGTGCACCACACAATAGAATATTATTCAGTGCTAAAAAGAAATGAGCCTTGAAAAGACATGAAGGAGACTTAAATGAAAGAAATCAATCTGAAAAGGCCGCATGATTCCAACTATACAGCATTCTGAATAAACCAAAACTATGGAGACAGTAAAAAGATCAGTGGTTGCCAGGGTTAGCAGGGAGGGAGGGAGGAATGGGCGAACCACAAGGCCATCTAGGGCTGTGAAATGATTCTGTATGGTACTATATAGTGAATACATGTCAATATACATTTGTGCAAGCTCGTAGTATGTACAACACCAAGAGTAAAGCCTAGTGTAAACTATGGAATCTGAGTGATGATATAGCAATGTGGGTTCATTATTTGTACCAAAAGTACTATTCTGGTGAGGGAAGTTGATTATGGAGGAGGCTTTGTTTACATGGGCAGGGTGGGATATCTTGGTAGTAGTATATGCTATTCAGGTAGTATATGGGATATTTGGGTACGATATAGGAGATTCAGGTAGGATATGGGATACCACAGTAGTCATATATGGGCTTTTCAGGTAGTATGTGGGATATTCGGATAGAGTACGGAATATTTGGGTAGAATATGGGATATTTCTTCAGTAGTAGTATATGGGTTATTTGGGTAGTATATGGGATATTTGGATAAGATATGGGGTATCTCAGTCATAGTATGTGGAATATTTGGGTAAGATATGAGATTTCTTGGTAGTAGTATATGGGATATTGGGATAAGATATGGGATATCTCAGTCATAGTATGTGGAATATTTGGGTAAGATATGAGATTTCTTGGTAGTAGTATATGGGATATTGGGGTGGGATATGGGATAGCTCAGTAATAGTATAGGAGATATCCAGGTAAGATATGGGATATCTTGGTAGTAGTATATGAGATATTTGGGTAAGATATGAAATATCTCAGTAGTAGTGTATGGGATATTCAGGTAGTATATGGAATATATCGGTAGTAGTACATGGGATATTCAGGAAGTATATGGGATATTTGGGGAGTAAGTATATAGGGTATTTACTTACTTTTGCTGTGAACATAAAAGTGCTCTAAAAAATAAAGTTTACTTTTTTAATGTAGAAAGGACAAGAATAAATTTTTTTCAAAGACAAGTAAAAAGAAACTCTCAACCTGAAAAAAAAGAAAGTATTATTATTATTATTATTTTTTTTTTTTTTGAGTTAGAGTCTCACTCTATCACCCAGACTTGGGGTGCAGTGGCCGCTCCTGGCCACTGCAGCCTCGACCTGCTGGGCTCCGGCGATCCTTCCGCCTCAGCCTTCCGCGTAGCCGGAATTACAGACATGCGCTACCACACCCAGTTGATTTTTTTATTTATTGTAGAGATGAGGTCTCGCCAAGTTGCCCAGGCGGGTGGCAAACCCACGGGTTCAGGCAATCCACTCACCTCAGCCTCCCAACGCGTGGGATTACAGGGGCACGGCACTCCAGTCTGGGCGACAGAGTGAGACTCCAACTAAATAAATAAATAAACAAACCAAGGGATGCAGTGAAAGCAGTGCTCACCTGAAAATTTATAACTGTAAATCTCTACATTTAAAAGAAAGAAGGTCTTGTTGAAAGGAGAACTTTCCCTCTTCCAACTTTTGTCCAGTGGTTGGGGGACTGCATATTAAGTGACAATAAGCAGATTAGCAAGAGAAAAGACAAAGTTTATTTACACATGCACACAGGACCCACTCAGTGATCAATAACTCACTGAATAGTCAAAGATAAAGGATTTACATATCAAATTTAACAAAGGAGGAAGCCTTAAGTCTTCAATAGATGAAAGGTTCTGATGAAGCTTGATTATCTCACTTTTTTAGTATCCTCAGTGCCCATCTGACTGGAGACTTCCAGTGGCAGCTGACCCTCATAAAGTTCTGTTTTATTCAAGTAAGAGAATTTCAGATATGATTGATTTCTGCATCTTCTTTAGCTCAAATGTTTTCCCTTTAAAATAATCTTTATGCCTACTCTGGGGATCTGAGTATGCCCTACAATCTCAATTCAATAACCTAACCTTCCATCTTAACTAGAAAAAGAAGAGCAAATAAAAGCAAAGAAAGCATAAAGAAGAAAATAATAAAGATCTGCGTGGAGACAAATTATACAGAAAATACAATAACAGAGAAAATCGATGAAAACAAAGTTACATCTCTGAAAAGATCGACAATATTGACTAAACAAAGAAAAAAAGGGAGAAGATGCAAATTGTAAAATCAGAAATGCAAGCAGGAATATCTACTAACCTTACAGAATAAAAAGGATTATAGGAGAATACTATGAACAATTGTATACCTACAAATGAATAATGTAGATGAAAGGACCAAATTTCTCAAAAGACACACAGTTCCAAAACTGAATCAAAGAGAAAAAGAAAATCTGAATATACCAATAACAAATAGATTCAGCCAGGCTCGGTGGCTCAACCTGTAATCCTAGCACTTTGGGAGGCCAAGGTGAGTGGATTGTCCGAGCCCACAGGTTCGAGACCAACCCGGGCAACTTGGCAAGACCTGGTCTCTACAATAAATCAAAAAATTACCCAGGCGTGGTAGCAAGCTCCTATAGTTCCGGTTACTTGGAAGGTTGAGGTGGAAGGATCGCTGAAGTCCAGCAGGTCGATGCTGGGGTGGTGGTGAGAGTGCACTGCAACTCAAAATAAATAAATAAAGAGATTAAATCAGTAGTCAAAAAATTTCTGACAAAAAAGCCCTTGACAAGATGGTGTTACTGGTGAATTTAAAGAAGAATTAACAAGAATCCTTCTAAAACTCTTCCCAAAAAATAGAAGAGGAAGGAATGCCTTTCAACTCATAAGAATGAGTTGAAAGCCAGTGTTATGCTGGTACCAAAGCGAGACAGAGACATCACAATAAAAGAAAAGATAGACAATTATCCTTTATGAATATACATGTAAAATTTCTCAACAAAATACTTGTAAACTGAATCCAGCAGCACATTAAAGATTTATACACTGTGACCAACTGGGATTTATTCCAGGAATACAAGATTAGTTTACCATACAAAAATCTATCATCATAATATGCTATATTAGTACAATAAAGAAACAAAACTGCATTGTCATTTCAACTGATGCAGGAAAAAACATCCGGAAAACTCTAACATCTTTTCTTTCTTTTTTTTTTTGAATTGAGGTCTCACTCTGTCACCCAGGCTGGAGTGCATGCAGTATCACACTCCCGGCCACCACAGCCTCGACCTGCTGGGCTCCAGCAATCCTTCCGCCTCAGCCTTCCAAGTAGCCAGAACTACAGGCACGTGCCACCATGCCCAGCTAATTTTTTGATTCATCATAGAGATGAGGTCTCACCAAATTGCCCAGGCTGGTCTTGAACCCATGGGCTCAGGCAATCCTCTCACCTCAACCTCCCAAAGTGCTGAGATTATAGGCGTAAGACACCTTGCCCAGCAAAATCTTTTCATGATAAAAAAGATTCAACAAGCCGGGCTCAGTGGCTCAGCCTGTAATCCCGCGTCTTTGGGAGGCTGAGGTGAGTGGATTGCCTGAGCCCGCGGGTTCGAGACCCGCCTGGGCAGGTGAGACCTCACCTCTACAATAAATCAAAAAAATCAGCCGGGTGTGGTAGCGCACGCCTGTAATTCTGGCTACTCGGAAGGCTGAGACGGAAGGATCGCTGGAGCTCAGCAGGCGAGGCTGCAGTGGCCGGGAGCGGCCACTGCACTCCAGTCTGGGCGACCAGGTGAGACTCCAACTCAAAAAAAAAAAGATTCAACAAACTAGAAAGAGAAAAGAAACTTGAGAAACTTCTTCAGCCTGGTAATGAAAATTTATGAAAAACCCACACTAACATCATACTTACTGATGATGTTTTCCCCTAAGATTAGAAACAAGACAATAATGTTTGTTCTCACCGTTTTCTATTCATCATTGTACTGGAGGGTCTCACCAGAATAATGAGGCAAGAAAAAGAATAGGTTGGGTGTGGTGGTTCAGCCTGTAATCCCAGCACTTTGGGAGGCTGATGCGAGAGGATTGCCTGAGCCCAGGTGTTTGAGACCAGCCTGGGCAACTTGATGAGACCTCATCTCTACAATAAATCAAAAAATAAGCCACGCATGGTAGCATGCACCTGTAGTTCCCCTACTTGGAAGGCTGAGGTGAAAGGATTGCCTGAGCCCAGCAGGTCAAGGCTGTGGTGGCCATGAGCAGAGTGCCACTGCCTTCCAGCCTGGGCAACAGAGTAAGACTCCAACTCAAAAAGAAAGAAAAGGAATAATAGGCTAGGCAAGGTGGCTCACACCTGTAATCCCAGCACTTTGCAAGGTGGAGGCAAAAGAATTGCCTGAGCCCAGGGGTTTGAGATCAGCCTGGGCAACTTGGCAAGACTTTGTCTCTACAACAAATCTAAAAAATTAGCCGGGTGTGGTGGCTAATGCCTATAATCTCAGCACTTTGGGAGGGAGAGGTGAGAGGATTGCCTAAATCCAGGGATTGGAGACCCTACCTGGACAACTTGGTAAGACCTGGTCTCTACAATAAATCAAAAAATTAGCTGGGGGTGGTGGCACCGCACCTGTGGTTCCAGATACTTGGAAGACTGAGATGGAAGGATTGACTGAGCCCAACAGGTTGAGGCTGCAGTAGCCATGAGCATCCCATTGTACTCCAGCCGGGGTGACAGAGTGAGACTGCGACTCAAAAAAAAGAACAATAAAAGACATTCAAATTGGAAAGAAAGAAGTAAAACTATATTTTCAGATGCCATAACTTTGAATATAGAAAATCTTAAGGAATGTACTTAAAAAACGATTAAAACTGCTGGGAGTGGAGGCTCATGTCCATAAT
This sequence comes from Carlito syrichta, assembly GCF_000164805.1. Lineage (NCBI taxonomy): Eukaryota > Metazoa > Chordata > Mammalia > Primates > Tarsiidae > Carlito > Carlito syrichta. The sequence continues at coordinate 17,811 of NW_007249901.1, read as the reverse complement.
CCCAGCACTTTGGGAGGCTAAAATGAGAGAATTGCTTGAGTCTGGTGGTTCAAGACCAGTCAGGGCAACTTGGTGAGGCCTCGTCTCTACGGTAAATTTTTTTTTTAATTAGCTGAGCATGGTGGTACACGCTTGTGGCACCAACTACTTGGAAGGCTGAGGCAGAAGAATCACCTGAGCCCAGTAGGTCGAGGCTGTGATGGCAGTGAGTGTGCCAATGTACTCTAGCCTGGTTATCAGAGTGAGACTTTGACTCAAAAAAAAAAACTATTAGAACTAATAAACAAGCTCAGCAAGTATGCAGGATACAAAATGAATATATATAAATAAATTATATATTTATCCACTATCACTAAACCACCCTCAAACGAAATTAATAAAATAATTTCATTTACATGAACATCAAATAGAATAAAATACTGAGAAATAAATTTGACCAAAGAAGTGCAAGACTTTTACACTGAAACTACAAATCATTGCAAATCTTCTTTTATTTGTTTATTTTTTGAATCGGATTCTCACTCTGTCACCAGGCTGGAGTGCAGTGGCATGCTCACAACCACCACAGCCTCTACCTACTGGGCTCAGGTGATTCTTCCACCTCAGCCTTCAAAGTAGCTGGGATTACAGGCACGCGTCATCATGTATGGCTAATTTTTCTTGATTTATTGTAGAAATGAGGTCTTGCCAAATTGCCCAGGCTAGTCTCAAACCCATGGGCTCAGGCAATCCTCTCACCTTGGCCACCCAAAGTGCTGGCATTATAGGCCGAGCCATTGCGCCCAGCTGCAAATCTTCTTGAAGAAGACCTAAATAAATAGAAAGACAGTCATGTTTATGAATAAATTTATGTTTATGGATAAACACAAGTTATCTTTTTATTTAGGTCCTCTTAAGATTATATATATATATATATATATA
>NW_007249901.1:13600-16043 GCF_000164805.1 Carlito syrichta | reverse complement strand
CCAGTCTGGGTGACAGAGTGAGACTCCAACTCAAAAAAAAAAAAAAAATTACTTTCTACAAGGTGCTAAAACCATTCAATGGGGAAAGGATAGTCTTTTCAACAAATAGTGCTGGGAGAACTAGATATTCACATGCAAAAATTGGACCCTCACCTCACACCATATACAAAAATTAACTGAAAATGAATCAAAGACCTAAATGTAAGAGCAAAAACTATGAAATTCCATGAAGAAAACCTAGCGGTAAATCTTCATGACCTGGGATCTGGCAATGGATTCTTAGATATGACACCAAAAGTACAAACCATAAAGGAGAAAAAATATAGATAAACTGGACTTCATCAACATTAAAAACTTTTGTACATCAAAGGACACAGGCAGCCGGGCTCGGTGGCTCCGCCTGTAATCCTGAGCTTTGGGAGACTGAGGTGAGTGAACTGCCTGAGCCCGTGGGTTCAAGATCCGCCTGGGCAACTTGGCAAGACCTCATCTCCACTATAAATCAAAAATTAGCGGGGCATGGTAGCACGCGCCTGTAGTTCCAAGTACTTGGAAGGCTGAGGCGGAATCGCCAGAGCCCAGCAGGTTGAGGCTGTGGTGGCCGGTAGTGTGCCACTGCACTCCAGTCTGGGTGACAGAGTGAGACTCCAACTCAAAAAAAAAAAAAAAAAATGGACAAAGGGCTTAAACAGACATTTCTCCAAAGAAGATATGCAATGGTCAGTATGCACATTAAATGATGCTTGACATCATTTGTTGTTAGCGTCAAAGCAAATTAAACTAATCAATGCAAATCAAAACCATAGTGAGATACAACTTCACACTGACTAGGGCAGCTATAAAAAAAAAAAAAAAGACAAAGCTGGGCTCAGTGGCTCAGCCTGGAATCCCGCACCTTTGGGAGGCTGAGGTGAGTGGATTGCCTGAGCCCACGGGTTCGAGACCCACCTGGGCAGTGAGACCTCATCTCTACAAAAAATCAAAAAATCAGCCGGGCGTGGTAGCGCATGCCTGTAATTCTGGCTACTCGGAAGGCTGAGATGGAAGGATCGCCAGAGCCCAGCAGGTCGAGGCTGTGGTGGCCAGGAGCGGCCACTGCAATCCAGTCTGGGTGACAGAGTGAGACTCCAACTCAAGAAAATAAAAAAATAAAAATAAAAATAAAAAAAGACAGACCTCAAGAAGTATAAGAATATGTAGAAATTAGGACCCTCATGCATTGCTTCTGGGCATGTAAGATAGTGTGGCCTTTGTGTTTTTGTTTTTTTTTTTTGAGTTGGAGTCTCACTCTGTGGCTCAGCCTGTAATCCACTCACTTCAGCCTCCCAAAGGCGCGGGATTACAGGCTGAGCCACCGAGCCCGGCATGGCCTTTGTGAAAAACAGTTAGGAAGAAAAGTTATACATGGAATTAGCATATGATCCAGTAATTCCATTCCAAGATACACACCCAAGGTAAATGAATGCAAGTGTTCAAGCAAAAACTTGCACACCAATGTCCAGAACAGCATTATTTACAATAGTCAAAAAATGGAAACAACCCAAATGTCCATCAATTCATGAGTGGGTAATCAAAATGTGGCAGACTGGGCTCAGTGGCTCAGTCTGTAATCCCAGCACTTTGGGAGGCTGAGGTGAGTGGACTGCCTGAGCCAGTGGGTTCGAAACCAGCCCAGGTAACCTAGTGAGACCTCATCTCTACAATAAATAAAAAATTAGCCAGGCATGGTAGCGCTCACCTGTAGTTCCAGCTACTTGGAAGGTTGAGGCAGAAAGATCACCGGAGCCCAGCATGTGGAAGCTGGGGTGGCCGTGAGTGTGCCAGTGCACTCCAGCCTGGGTGACAGAGTGAGACTCCAACTCAAAAAAAATTAAAAAAATAAAAATAAAAAAATGTGGCATATTCATACAATGAAAAATATTCAAAAGGAAGTGCTAATAGGTGCTACATCATGGAAAAACCTTGAAAACACTCTACTCAGGCAATCCTTTCTGGTCCCCTCCTACTGTGGGAGCTTTTCTGTCCTCTCAATAAATCCTGCTTTCTAAAAAAAGAAAGAAAGAAAGAAAGAAAGAAAAAAATGAAAATGCTTTAGAACTCAGTGAAAGAAGCCAGACCTAAAAAGTCACATACTGTATGGTTCCATTTGTATGAAATGCCAAGAATAGACAAATACATAGAAACAGAAAGCAAATTAGTAGTTGCCTAGGGTGGAGGGAGTGGGGGAAATATGGAGTGACTGTTTAATAGGCATAGGGAGTCTTTTGGGGGTGATGGAAATGTTCTGGAACTCCATAGTGGTGATGGTTGCTGCTGTGGTCTGAATGTTGGTTCCCCCCAATTTGTACATTGAAAACTAATACCCAATGTGATATTATTAAGAGATGGGAGCCGGGCTCGGTGGCTCAGCCTGTAATCCTGCGCCTTTGGGAGGCTGAGGTGA
>NW_007249901.1:10722-12714 GCF_000164805.1 Carlito syrichta | reverse complement strand
CAATCCACTCACCTCAGCCTCCCAAAGCACTGGGATTACAGGCTGAGTCACCGAGCCCAGGTGCCATTTGCTTTCTTTGCAACTATAATTTCAATGTCCTATTTTCATTTACACTCCATCTACATTGTTTTAAATGAAGTCATTAAGAATCAAGAGACATTAAATATTACCCTCCTCTTCCCAAATTTATATGATGATTCAGTTACAAAAATGTTACGAATCTATAAAAAGACTGTGCAGGGCAACTGTGCCCTCCATCAAGACCACGCGGGGCAACTGTGCCCTCCATCAAGAGTGTACCTATTTGGAAACAGGCCAAGACCAGCACAAGGAAATCAGACCTTCCAAATCAAATGATGCATCTTCCTGACCAGCACCCAGGAGGCAAGCCCAAAGGTAGACTTTGTTCCCCCTTCCACATAGCATGTCAATGGGAGTTGCTTCCCTTGATTTCCCCAGCTCTAAATTTTAAGGCTCATACTCTATTCAGAAAGAGAAAAACAACCGACATCCAGGAACTGGTTTGACATGCACAGCAAGCCTGGTCATAGTAGAAGCTGGCCTGGTACTCCCTCTGAGTCATATTATTCTTCTGCATGGGAACAATCTCACAAAAGGTCAATGCCAATGTCACTCAGTGGGGACAGAGACTGTAGAGACCAGGAACAGGATGGATTGGGCCGTCAAACCAAGTTCTCTCAATTTGGAGAGAGAGGGAGTCTGCAGAAACGCTGTGCGGAAAAAGTTTGCTCAGCAGGCATGCATCATGTCCTGCCCCATTCACCCACCAGGAAACGGTGGCATCACAGCTTCCATGGGCCAGAGCAGGAGACACCAGCAGTGCAAGGGACGTCAGCTGGGTGGGGAACCCATGGGCAAAGGGGCTAGAAACAAATTAAAGACAGAATTTATAATCAAAACGGAATCAGAACTTAAAGATTTGGAAAATTCTCAGGTTGACTACCTTGCCAAAAAAATGAAAAAGCATGGTTGGCAGGGAATACCAAGGGTGTGGCCAAACAACCATTTGATAAGGAGATTAGTATGGATAGAAGGAAGCCAGGTGCTATCCATCAAGACAGTGGGAGAATGACCCCAAAGGCATTTCAGAGGTTGTTGGGGCTCCTTCTCTCAGTACAGGCCCAGAACACCATAGCCTTGGGAGTAGAATGATTTCAAGCCTCTACACCTCGCATTTTGGTGCAGTGCTCCTTGGCTTCCCCAACTGTGGCTCAAGTGACCCCAGGTACATCTTGGGTTGCCTCTCTGAAAGTCAGAAGGAGTAAAACTTGGCAAAGTCTGCATGGTGCCATCCCATGGGCCCAAAGAGTGCACGAGGTATAGGGCATGGCTGCTTCCATCTAGTTCTGAAAGGCAGCTCCAGCTGCCTGGAGTCTCAGGCACGTGACACAGGCAGAGGCCACTGCAAGGGTGGGATCACTGTCAAGAACCTTCACTAGGGCAATGCGTAGCAGAGATACAGAAGTGAGCCGGGCTCAGTGGCTCAGCCTGTAATCCCAACTCTTTGGGAGGCTGAGGTGAGTGGATTGCCTGAGCCCACGAGTTCGAGACCCACCTGGGCAACTTGGCGAGACTGCGTCTCTACGATCAATCAAAAATAGCCAGGCGTGTTAGTGTGCACCTGTAGTTCCAGCTACTTGGAAGGTTGAGGTGGAAGGATCGCCAGAGTCCAGTAGGTCGAGGCTGTGGTGGCCGGGAGCGTGCCACTGTACTCTAGTCTGGGCCACAGAGTGAGACTCCAACTCAAAAAGAAAAGAAAAGAAAAGAAAAGCTGCTCATTGGGTATACTGACTCCATCTTATGTCCATTCATTTCTCTCACTTGCTATTTTAAAATGTTTTTATTAAGCCGGGCTCAGTGGCTCAGCCTGTAATCCCGCGCCTTTGGGAGGTTGAGGTGAATGGATTGCCTGAGCCCGCAGGTTCGAGACCCGCCTGGGCAGCGAGGCCTCATCTCTACAATAAATAAAAA
>NW_007249901.1:5677-10077 GCF_000164805.1 Carlito syrichta | reverse complement strand
CCCGGCCACTGCAGCCTTGACTTGCTGGGCTCCGGTGATGCTTCCGCCTCAGCCTTCCAAGTAGCCGGAATTACAGGCATGCACTACCACGCCCGGCTGATTTTTTTTTGTTTATTGTAGAGATGAGGTCTCGCTGCCCAGGCGGGTCTCGAACCTGCGGGCTCAGGCAATCCACTCACCTCAGCCTCCCAAAGGCGCGGGATTACAGGCTAAGCCACCGAGCCCGGCTAATAAAATAGTTTTTATTTGTACCTGGGAAGGGGACAAAAGTCAGTTTTCTGTAACTGCTTCCTGCTGAAGCAGGAAGATGTTCCTACCTGTCTAGAGTAAGAGAAGGGAATGAGAGAAGAGGGAACAATGAAGTTTTAAAGTATTTTTAGTATTGCAAACCAACAAAGACAGCAGACAGCTAACTGAATTTGTCTCTTCCTCCCCCACTCTGTTGTTTATAGAAGAGAATTCTTTTTATTTATTTATTTTTTTGAGTTGGAGTCTCACTCTGTCACCCAGACTGGAGTGCAGTGGCCACTCCTGGCCACTGCAGCCTCGACCTGCTGGGCTCTGGCGATCCTTCCGCCTCAGCCTTCCAAGTAGCTGGAACTACAGGTGCGCACTACCGTGCCTGGCTAATTTTTTATTTATTGTAGAGATGAGGTCTCGCCAACTTGCCCAGGTGGGTCTCGAACCCGCAGGCTCAGGCAATCCACTCACCTCGGCCTCCCAAAGTGCTGGGATTACAGGCTGAGCCACCGAGCCCGGCTATAGGAGAGAATTCTTTTGGAGATTGCCAATTAAGAAGTTTGTAGGCCGGGCGTGGTGACTCAATCCTGTAATCCCAGAACTTTGGGGGTCCAAGGCGAGAAAATTGCCTGAGCCCGTGGATCCGAGACCAGCTTGGGCAATATGGTAAGACCTCGTCTCTACACTAAAATCAAAAAATTAGTTGGGCGTGGTAGTGCGCGCCTGTAGTTCTGGCTACTTGGAAGACTGAGGCAGAAGGATCATCTGAGCCCAGCAAGTCAATGCTGGGGTAGCTGTGAGCGACTCCAGCCTGGGCAACAGAGTGAGACTCCAACTCAAAAAAAAAAAAAGAAGCTTGTGTTTTGGTCTCTGAGTAGCATTTTAGCCTAGCCAAAATGTAATTGATATTAATGACAAATTTACGGAAATAGCTAAAATTTTTGTAAACTTGATTGTTTATAGAATTTCTTTTACATATTTTCTTTGCTTTTGGTTTGTCTTTTTACCTTGTTATAGATAGCTTTTTACACTTATAATTTGAATTAGCCTTTAGTAACTTTTGATTAAGATAAGGCTGTGCGATTCCAACATGGATGGCCAGGACCAAACATCTGGCACCTGTGTAAATTAAGAAATTAATTAGCCGGGCTCAGTGGCTCAGCCTGTAATCCTGCGCCTTTGAGAGGCTGAGATGAGTGGATTGCCTGAGCCCACGGGTTCGAGACCCGCCTGGGCAGGCAAGAACTCATCTCTACAATAAAATCAAAAAATTAGCCAGGTGTGGTAGCGCACGCCTGTAATTCTGACTACTCGGAAGGCTGAGGCGGAAAGATCGCCGGAGCCCAGCAAATCGAGACTGTGGTGGCCAGGAGCGGCCACTGCACTCCAGTCTGGGCGACAGAGTGAGACTCCAATTCTAAAAAAAAAAAAAAAAAGAAATTAATTTGGTTTCTGACGTCCTAATATTCACCTGGGGATTGTTGGGGCGACAGTATTAAGCTGGTGGTACTGGGCAGATTTCCAGGCCTCCTTAGTGACCACCATTTTTAAACCAGGTGTCATCTCCTCCCTTCAGAAGAGAGCATACCTGTTTCCTAATGGTTCTTTGGCCTGCGACTGCACTTCAAGTGCCCTCCTTCCCCGCAGATTGTACCAATGCAAGAGACATCATCCCCTTAGCAGGTTTGTTCTGACCATATCACCACTGAGTAGTTGGCAACTGCCAATTGGGATGCCTCTTTGGTCCTCTGGTCCTGCAGCCCTCCATGTTGGCACCCTGTTGCTTCTCTAATGTCTCCACTGAAAAAAAAAAAGTTTTTCTTTAATTGACTATACATACGAAACTTTTGACCATTTCTCTGTAATGGTTTTATATAAAACCCTTTAGACTGAACAGACCGCATGAATGTGAAATGATCTGTCCCTACTCATTTCCAATTATGAACAGGAAAATTTGTTAAGATGCTTTATAAATTGCTAAATTACAGTCTTCGTTGTACGATGTGGACAATTAGGTAGAGCGATCAGTTCCCATGACTCATTGTATCGCAGAGTACCCAGCATTTCATTTGTCCTGCAGAAGTATCAGGCTTGTAAAGTGACCCAACATTTTTCAAAAAAAAACCTTGCCAGGTGCAGTGGTGCATGCCTGTAATCCCAGCACTTTGGGAGGCAGAGATGGGAGGATTGCCTGAGCCCAGGGGTTCGAGACCAGCCTGGGCAGTTGGAGAGACTTTGTCTTTACAATAAATCAAAAAATTAACCGGATATCGTGGTGCACGCCTGTGGTTCTAGCTACTTGGAAGGCTGAGGTGGAAGGATCATCTGAGCCCAGTGGGTCAAGGCTGTGGTGGCCGTGAGCATGCCACTCCAATCAGGGCAACTCAAAACAAAACAACTTTAGCAAGACTGACATAACAAATACTGGTGTTATTTAGCACTGATGTTTCAGCACATGGTAAAGTTGGAAGTAAGCTTTTACTAGAGCACTTGTAAGTTTGGTTTGGAAAAGTAGATTAGAATGACAATAGGCTGTTTTTTTCTGAGAGTTAACAGAATTAGTTAATGAACACATGGTCTCTTTGCTTTTCTTGCCTGAGAGGAGGACTAATAGTCCCAGTTTAGATAGAATTTGAGAAATTTATCATAGAAAAAGGAACATGAACTTTAAGATCTATTTGTCAACCAGGCTTGGTGGCTCTGCCTGTAATCCCTGCACTTTGGGAGGCCGAGGTGAGTGGATCGCCTGAGCCCGCAGTTCGAGACCAGCCTGGGCAAGTTGGCGAGAACTTGTCTCTACAGAAAATCAAAAATTAGCCGGGGGCATGGTAGCACACCTGTAGTTCCAGCTACTTGGAAGCTGAGGTGGAAGGATTGCTAGCGCCCAGCAGGTTGACGCTGGGGTGGCCATGAGTGTGCCACTGCACTCCAGTCTGGGCAACAGTGAGACTCCCAACTCAAAATAAATAAAGATATTTTTGTCCCAGTCACCTCCCTGAGGAGAGAGCAGTTAAGCCATGGTGAAAGCTTGAAAGGTCGTCCCAGGGGGGAAAAGGGTGGGGAGGAAGTGGCACACGTGGTTTGACCTTGCTGCAGATAGTAGGGCCTCCACCAGAAGGTTATCAGACAGTGAGGGAGGGGGAGAGGAGGGAAGAGGCGAGGGTTGGTCGCTGTGGTCATCGAATCAGTGTTTGAGTTGTTAGAAAGCAGGAAGGAGAAATCAGTCGGGCGTGGTAGTGTGCGTCTGTAGTTCCAGCTACTTGGAAGGCTGAGGCAGACGAATTGCCAGAGCCCAGCAGGCTGAGGCTGCGGTGGAGCGGCCACTGCACTCCAGTCTGGGCGACAGAGTGAGACTCCAACTGAAAAAAAAAAAAAAGAAAGCAGGAAGGAGGTAAAGTAATTAAAGAAGGAGTTAGAAGTATGCCACAGGAAGAACAAGGGGTACAAGAGGCACCATTTTGAAGAGCTCAGACTGTTTGCCCTTGTGGCAGTAATAAAGGTCAAGTTGAAAGAGAGTCATCAGAGGCAAGAAATTCGCCTTGGGCCCATCTCCTGGTCACCTAGCTGACCTAGCTGGTATTGAGGAGACACTTAGGGCAGATGCCCCTTTCTAGTGAGAAGGTCCTGAGACCTTCTAGAATGTATTTATTTTGTTTGTTTGTCTTTTGTTTGTTTGTTTGTTTTTTTGAGTTGGAGTCTCACTCTGTCACCCATACTGGAGTGTAGTGGCCGCTCCCGGCCACCGCAGCCTCCACCTGCTGGGCTTAGGCGATCCTTCCGCCTCAGCCTTCCAAGTAGCTGGAATTACAGGCGCGTGCTACCACACCCGGCTAATTTTTTTTGATTTATTGTAGAGATGAGGTCTTGCCAATTTGCCCAGGAGGGTCTCGAACCCGCGGGCTCGGGCAAACCACCTACCTCGGCCTCCCAAAGCACGGGATTATAGGCTGAGCCACCGAGCCCGGCCTAGAATGTATTTCAATGAGTGGGGCTCTTACCCATCCCACCTTGAGGGTTTCTCATGAGGAGTAATCCTAGAAGGGGAGAGAGATTGGTTTTAAGAACAGTGCCAGCCGGGTTCAGTGACTCAGCCTGTAATGCCGCGCTTTGGGAGGCCGAGGTGAGTGAATTGCCTGAGCCCGTGGGTTCGAGACCCACCT
>NW_007249901.1:1144-5470 GCF_000164805.1 Carlito syrichta | reverse complement strand
GCGGTGGCCGGGAGCGGCCACTGCACTCCAGTGTGGGCGACACAGTGAGACTCCAATTCAAAAAAAAAAAAGAACAGTGCCTAGCCAGACACGTGGCTCACGCCTGTAATCCTAGCACTTTGGGAGACTGAGGCAAGAATACTGCCTGAGCCCAGAGGTTCAAGACCAGCCTGGGCAACTCGGTAAGGCCTCATCTCTACAATCAATCAAAAAATTAACCAAGTGTGGTGACATATGCCTGTGGTTCCAGTTACTTGGAAGGCTGAGGCGGAAGTAGGTAAAGGCTGTGGTTCCCCTGAGCACGCCACTGTACTCCAGCCTGGGTGACAGAGTGAGATTCCGACTCAAAAAAAAAAGAGCCCAAAGACAAAGAACATAGAGGGTCCTAGGTCCCAGCAAAAACCATCCATATCAGCAGCCAGTCCTGGGCAGAAAATCAGTGGCATTAACCTGAGTATGTGAGTAACGAGTGAGAAAGAGACCCTTAGCTCCTTGATCCACCAGAGGCAGCCTTTCCACTTCTGTAGCGCAGAAAGCCACAGGACCTAGAGAATGGCTGCTCCAAGACGCACATTCAGGGGACTTGGCCAAGATTTTTGCAGAGGGACCAAGACCCCAGCAAGGAAAACTCCTGAATGAAGACAGAAGACAAGCCTCTCGGGTCACATTTAAGGGCCTCCCAGCGAGGAATAGGGTAGTGCATGAAGAGAGGGATTGGTCTTGAGAGTGGTTTCGAGGTGACTAGAAAGAGACACCAGCAGAGACTAGGCTGCTTTTACACAGGCAGCAGCAACAGTAGCCTCCTTGGACTCACTTTCACACCTTCTGGCGAAGGATGGGTAGCACACGGACTCACCTGTGATGATGGAACTTTGTACAGACAAGGCTGAGGTGACAGGGAGAGGTCTTTTTGACGTAGCTTGTGGCAGGCACTAAGAGTGATAAGCAAGTAGCCAAGAAAGAGAGCCAAGCACCTCATCTCTCTCCACAGACAGACTCCGGCTGGAAAAGAAGAGAGTTTGAGAGTGCAGCATATCTCAGTGGGACCTCCAAAAATGTTAGGTCAAAATCCCAGCGGGGCCTCCAAAATGTTAGGTCAGACCAGGGGGTCTGTGATCCAGTGCCGCGCAAAAGATGCAAAGAATGGCACAGAAGTCAGATTGGAAAATATAGTTTATTTAGAACTATATTAGAGAGAAAGAGAGGAGATTCACCTCCAGGTAGGGGAAGGGGCCAAAGCTAGGAAAACACTGTGGCCATAGCTCAAAGAGCCATGTGACCCGACCAGAGTTTAGCAAAGCAATGGCAAATGGCTGCTTGAGGTGGAATACTTTTAAACCTTCCCTTTGATGAGGGGCAGGTCGTTAAGGTGATTGGGTGGTCATCTGTGTCACATCATCACGAAAGGGACAGGTAAGCACAGGTACTGACATCAGGTGACGAACAGCGGGTGATGGGGTGGACTAGTCACATGACTGTTGCCATGGTGATGGGGTCCATGCCATGAAGGTCATGAAGGGCTGATTAGGTTAACTTGTTTCTTATGCAAATACTTGCAATAGAAAATCGAATTAGTACAAAACAAGCTGAGGAGGGAGTTGTAAAACAATCAATAGCTACCTCTGAGGAACTGTCTGTCCTTGGCTAGTGATTAGAGGGTAAATTAAAGTGAACTGCTAGAAAAACATGACAGAGCTCAGCAATGTTAACATGACTGCTTATTGGGTATACTGACTCCACCTTATGTCCTTTCAAATATTCTGGAGCCTTAAGATTAATGTTGGCCCTGTTGGGTTTTTTAGTTGATTGGAACTTTTTTTTTTTTTTTGAGTTGGAGTCTCACTCTGTCGCCCAGACTGGAGTGCAGTGATCGCTCCCAGCCACCGCAGCCTTGACCTGCTGGGCTCCGGCGATCCTTTCGCCTCAGCCTTCCAAGTAGCTGGAACTACAGGTGCGCGCTACCACGCCCGGCTAATTTTTTGATTTATTGTTTTTTTTTTTTTTGAGTTGGAGTCTCACTCTGTCGCCCAGACTGGAGGGCAGTGGCCGCTCCCGGCCACCGCAGCCTCGACCTGCTGGGTTCCAGCGATCCTTCCGCCTCAGCCTTCCGAGTAGCCGGAATTACAGGCATGCACTACCACACCCGGCTGATTTTTTAATTTATTGTAGAGATGAGGTCTCACCAAGTTGCCCAGGCAGGTCTAGAACCCATGGGCTCAGGCAATCCACTCACCTCAGCCTCCCAAGTTGCGGGATTACAGGCTGAGCCACCGAGTCCAGCTTGATTGGCACTTCTTACCCCTTTCTTCTTTCCTACTTCTCCCTTCTGGAATGGACATATCTGTCCTGTGCATGTTCCATCATTGTATTTTGGAAGCACGTAACTTGTTTGATTTCACAGCTCACAGCTAGAGAGGAGTTTGCCTCAGGATGAATCACACCTTTAAGTCTCACCTATACCTGATTTAGATGAGACTCTGGACTTTAGAGTTGATGCTGGAACAAGTTAAGACCAAGGGAGCAATTGAGATGGGATGAAGATACTTTGCTGGTGAGAAGATCATAAATCTGGGGGGCCAGGGGCCAAATGCTGTAGTCTGAATGTTGGTGTCCCCCATAGGTTCATACGTTGGAACCTAATACTCTATGTGACTGTACTAATTGGTAGAGCCTTTAGGAAGTGACCAGGCCATGAGGGCCCTGCTCTTACGAATGGGATTAGTGCCCTTATAAATGAGGTTGGAAGGAGCTGGTTAGCTCCCTTCTGCCATGTGAAGACACAGAGAAGTCACCATCTATGAGGAACAGGCCCTCACCAGACACTGAATTTGTCTGACCTTGAACTTCCCAGCCTCTAGAACTGAGTAATACATTTCTGTTGTTTGTAAATTACCCAGTCTAAGGTATTTTGTTACAACAGCAGGAACAAACTAATACAGTTTTCCGACACTGTAAATGTATTGGAAGCCACTAAATTATACACTTTAAAATTATTAAAATGGTAAAATTTTTTTTTTGAGTTGGAGTCTCACTCTATCACCCATACTGGAGTGCAGTGGACACTCCTGACCACCGCAGACTCGACCTGCTGGGCTCCACCGATCCTTCGCCTCAGCCTTCCAAGTAGCTGGAACTACAGGCGCACGCTACCATGCCTGGCTAATTGTTTGATTTATTGTAGAGATGAGGTCTCGCCAAGTTGCCCAGGCGGGTCTGAAACCCACAGGCTCAGGCAATCCATTCACCTCAGCCTCCCAAAGAGCGGGATTACAGACTGAGCCACCGAGCCCAGCTAAAATGGTGAAATTTATGTTATGTGAATTTTACCTCAATTCAGAAAAAAAGAAAGAAGAGACAAGAAGTACTGATACATGCTACAAAATGGATGGACCTTGAAAACATTATGCAAGGTGAAAGAAGTTGATCACAAAGGGCGACATATTATTTGATTCTATGCATGTGAAATGTCCAGAGTAGGCAACCTCATCGAGACAGAGCATAGGTTGGTAGTTGCCTAGGACTGGCGAGGGGGCAGGAGAAGGCGATTGTGGGGAAAATGGGGAGAGACGGCCGGTGGGTATGGGTTTGGTTTTTTTTTTTTGTCAGAGACTCACTATGTCACCCAGGCTGGTGTGCAGTAGCACAATCATGGCTCACCACAGCCTCTACCTGCTCCTGGGCTCAGGGAATCCTTCCACCTCAGCATCCCAAGTAGCTAATTCTATTGGCATGCACTGCTACACACATCTAATTATTTTTATTTTTATTTTTTGTAGACATGAGATCTCACTATGTTGCTCAGGCTGGTCTCAAACTCCCAAACTCAAGTGATCCTCCCACCTCAGCCTCCTAAAGTACTGAGATTACAGGCATGAGCCACCATGCCCGGCCTGGACTTCTTTTTAGGGTGATAAAAATATTCTGAAATTGTAGCAATGACTTCACAACTCTGAGCATACTGAAAACGTAGAATTGTATTCATTAAATACAATTGTATGTTTGGTATTTGTATGGAAATTACATGGGATGTGAATTATAGTTCAATAAGATTGTTATGAAAAGTTTCTTGGGTGTTATCACGGTACTCTGGTTATGGAGGAAAATATTCTTGTTCTGAAGAAATATAAAGCATTTATGAGCCAGGCTCGGTGGCTCAGCCTGTAATCCTGTGCTTTGGGAGGCTGAGGTGAGTGGATTACCTGAGTCCGCAGGTTCAAAACCTGCCTGGGCAACTTGGCGAGACCTCATCTCTACAATAACCAAAAATTAGACGGGCGTGGTAGCGCGCACCTGTAGTTCCAACTACTTGGAAGGCTGAGGCGGAAG
>NW_007249901.1:0-1124 GCF_000164805.1 Carlito syrichta | reverse complement strand
CTCAAAAAATAAAAATAAATAAAAAAATAAAAAAGCATTTATGGGTGAAGAGTCATGATGTCTGCTTCTTATTTTTAAGAGATTCAGCAAAATACAAGAATGTATTATCTGGGTGTGGTGGCTCACACTTGTAATCCCAGCACTTTGGAAGGCCAAAATGAGAGGATTGCCTGTGACCAGGGTTCAAGAACAGCCTGGGCAACTTGGGGAGACCTCATCTCTACAATAAATAAAAAAAAAATTAGCCAGGCGTGGTGGCACACACCTATAGTTCCAGCTACTTGGAAGGCTGAGGTAGAAGGCTTGCTTGAGCCCAGTAGATCAAGGCTACTGTAGCCTTGAGCATGCCACTGCATTTCCAGCCTGGGCAACAGAGTAAGACTCCAACTCAAAAAAAAAATAATAATGTATTTACACAGAGCTGGGTTAAACTGCCCCAGCTTTCTACCTTGAGGAGTCTCCCATCTAAAACACATGTAGTAGTTTATGCTCAAAGTTAAATTAATTGAAATTAAATAAAAGTTAAAATCCAATTCCTCAGTGACAGTAGCCACTTTTTTTTTTTTTTTTTTTTTGGTGGAGTTGGAGTCTCAGCCGTCCACCTCAGCCTTTCAAGTAGCTGGAACCATAGGCGCACACCACCATGTCCAGCTAATTTTTTTATTTACTGTAGAGACGAGGTCTCGCCATGTTGCTTAGGCTGGTCTCGAACCCCTGAGCTCAGGCAATCTCTTGCCCCTGCCTCCCAAAGTGCTGGGATTAAAGGCTTGAGCCACTGTGCCCAGTGACAGTAGCCACATTTTAAGTGTGCAGTAGCCACAGGAGTCTGGTGGCTACCATAGGACAGTGAAGGTATAAAACATTTTTATCACAGAAATGTTCATTGGCCAGTGCCAGTATAAATAGAGAAATAAAGCTAATGTACAGCGCCAGCAAATGGTTCGTCTTGGTGAAGCAGATATGGTTGTTTATTGTGCTTTTTTTCCGATGGAGGGATGGCAAGAACAAGACACAAACTTCCTAATGTACATTTCTTTTTTTTTTTTTTGAGTTGGAGTCTCACTCTGTCGCCCAGACTGGAGTGCAGTGGCCGCTCCCGGCCACTGCAGCCTCGACCTGCTGGG
>NW_007249900.1:1426-9309 GCF_000164805.1 Carlito syrichta | reverse complement strand
CACCTCTCTCTCCCCATGGCTCACCTTTTCCCTCGTGAGTTAGTCCCTTCCGATATTCAATCGGTTAACGTTTATTAGAACAGCCACCATGAAAACCCCATTTTCCAGTACTGTGAGTTTATTTTTCAATCCTACCCTCCAGAATCCACAGATAAATCACTTTTCTCATGAAGGCTTTCTTGATGACTACAGCCCATACCAAGTGCTTCGAATTCCTTTACTGTCACAGATACAAAGTCATCACAAAAGCTGTTCTACAACATTTTGTAATGTGTTTTCTGGCTGAATGTTTGTTTCTTCGACAAGCGGACAGACTCAGAGTAAGAGCAGCATTTTCTGTGCCTCCCATGATCCTCACCCTGAAGACCGTGTGAAAGACCAGGCAGAGAAACATTTAATCCTTTTAAAATGTAAATGTCTAAAGGAGAAGGAACCGACTCAAGCTTCAGGAAGTAGCTGTGAGGACAGGGTGGCAGAAAATGACAGAAAATCTGAATATGGAACCGATGCAGCAGCTCAGTTTCTTGCCTTGAAGTGACAACAACCAGAGAGGGAGTCGGGTGTGGACGGAGGAGCTGGGCGCTCAGAACAGACACTGGCACTAGTGGAGGAGGGTGATCTGAGCATTGGGGTGTTGTGGAACACAGGGCCAGAGGAACCAACCGGCTTTTATCCATTGTGTTTTACAAGGTCTTCACTGGTAGGCTTTTATCTGTTTGTGGCCAGAAGACCTGCCTGACTGTGAGTGGTGTCGAGAATGAGCAACCGGGCTGGAAACAGAAGGAAGGGCCTTGAGCCCCAGGCACAGGACTCCGCAGCCCCCTAGAACCCTAGACCGAGCAAAGAGTTGCCTAGTGCCTGCTGAGAGCCCGCAACTCATTTTCAGGGCTGTTGCACCGAGGCACAGAGTTGGGAGGAAGACCCCAGAGATGAAGACAAAGTTACCCTGGAGAGTGTGTGATCTCATGGGAGATAGCACGTAGGAAATATGGTGGGCCAGGAAGCAGCGACTAATGGACATTAGCGCTAAGGACCAAGTGCCGCTACTGGAGGCCATGCGAAGGCATCACAGATCTCTGGGACTAGAGTCCGTGATTGTAGAATCACAGAATACCAAAATGTCAGAATTGGAGGTGACTTTACAGATTAGACAAATTAGTTCATCTATTTTCCACTGGGGAATTGGAGATAATCAGTGATTTGCCAAATTATTTAAGTTAACATTCACGAGTCACCTAGTCTGGTACCTGGCAATGGAGCCCACCGCCCCCTATGTCAATACTCTTACCATGGTCTCTCAGAGACTCAGACACAGAGCTGAGGTGGTCATAGGGTCTTCTGACTCCCCATCCCTGAACGTTGCAAATGTGATAAATCAGCCTCGTGCGAGGCCCTTGCTCGTGCCTGACATCTGGACACTAGGCCTCACCAGAAGACTCTCCGTTCTCCACCTCTAGATAGCACCTCTGGCCTTCCTGATTTCTGGTCAGTGGGTCAAGGATATTAAGTTGCATCTGTTTTAGAACCTCCTAACCGTGCCAATGCTACTGTGTTGTTCTGGGTACTTCCTATTTAACAGTATTTCCTTTGGGGATGGGCTTTCGTGGCTGGCACTCTCCTGTGGGAGGGACCAGTGGACACTGGCCCGAGTCCAAGCAGCATAAAGCAACAGGCAAAACTCTTTCCATTGAGCTGTGTTTCCATGGTTGGTGGTCCACCCATGACTGCAGAGGCTGTCTTTTCAAGGGGCTATGCGATTGTTGATGCCATCTGCCCCCCTGCTTTTGAGGCCGAACAAGGACAGGACTCTGCTTTGCTCATGTATTTAACCACCAGATTTTGCAGCGACGGTCCATCTAGAGCCACTCTACAGACCACAACCTTTAAAAACTTACTAAATAGGCAATGTTTTACCATTAGTCTCGCTTTGGACAATAGATGCCAGTCCGCTGTTCATCCACATATGAACAAGACACAGAGAGTGGCCGATTGCAACACTTGCTTCATTATAATAATAAAAACACCAGTCAGACACAGAAGCTCATGACTGTGATCCCAGCATTTTGGGATGCAGTGGCAGGAGGATATGTTGAGCTTGGAAGTTTGTCGGGAAACTTCATCGTTATGAAAAATACAAAAAACCCTGGAGTATGGTGGTGTGTGTCGTGAGTCCCAGCAACTCAGAAGGCTGAAGTGAGAGGACCGCTTGAGCCCGATTGTTCAAGTCTGCGATGCACTCTAACCCGGGCAATATAGCAAGACTCTGTATCTACAAAACAAAACACAAAAAACCCAAAGTAGGTTAGGCTAATTCATCATTTTTTATACTTGAAATTTATTTATTCTATGTCTGCATATTTAAAGCTCGTTCCTGCTGACACACACCTTCTTGATGCTTCACCCCTCTCCTTCCATAATAAAAGGCGCTGGGCAGCCCCCTTCAGGGAGCCAGCTCTCAAATCTTCCTCCCGTGTTTTCTCCTTTGAACAAATTCCCAGTAAAACCTTGTCTGAGGATCTGTTTGGTCTCATGTCAACGTATAATACATGAGAGTCGAAGAATCTGTGGTCACCAACACTTTTCTTTTTGAGTTGGAGTCTCACTCTGTCACCCAGACTGGAGTGCAGCGGCCGCTCCCGGCCACCGCAGCCTCTAACTGCTGGGCTCTGGCAACCCTTCCGCCTCAGCCTTCCAAGTAGTTGGAGTTACAGGCATGCACTACCACACCTGGCTGATTTTTGGATGTATCGTAGAGATGAGGTCTTCTGCCTAGGCGGGTCTCGAACCCGCAGGCTCAGGCGCTCACAAACTTATTATTATAATGAAGCAAGTGTCGCGATCGGGCACTTGTCTTCAATGAATTCTACTCTGGGAATAAGTGTGCCTGTTGCAGCTGATTCAAATCTTTTCATTTGCTCTTCTTCTGCCCCTCATGAGGCTGACATTTGCGAGTACAGAGGCAAGCAAGCTTCTCTGTGAAATGACTCACTGCTATTGAACTCTGATCACCCTTTTATATTTATAAAGTTTTGCGAGTCACATTTCAAATGGGAAAAATATCAAGAATGGAATTTAATTGTTAATTTATTCGTGGTGGTTGCAGGCAATGGCTCCCCAGTCATGAAAGGTGTGTGAACCCGGGTGCTCCTCAAAGCTGGGCTAGGTCAGTCTCAGTCTCAGCTAATCAAAAAGGACTCTTTGGGGAATCATTTCTTCACTGCTCCCCGTACCTTACATGTCTTTTATCTTTGCATGCATTTAATTAAAGTGTCTCCAACTCCACTCCCTGCACAAACGTCTAAAATTTTTCATCAGACAGCTTACACATTCGTATTCAGTACTATCTGAAGAAGGCAATATGATGTACTGCCAGCCTTCACAAAACTGGTCGTCACTTTCTATCTGTGTCTCTGAACAAGTAAGCGGTCTTTTATTTTCTATTTTTATTTTTATAGGAGTCTCACTCTGTTACCCAGGGCGGATGAGGTATAGTGGCACACTCATGGCCACCACCTCCTCAACATGCTGTGCTCAGGCCATCCTTGTATCTAAGCCTTCCAGGTAGCTGGAACCACAGGCATGCGCCACCATACCCAGCTAATTTTTAAAAAAAACTTACAGTAGTGACGAGGTCTCGCTGAGTTACCAAGGCTGGTCTCGAACCAATGGAATCACGCAATCCTCTCACCTCCACCCCCCAAAGTACTGGGAGTAATTACAGGTGTAAGCCACTGCACCCGGTGTGAGTAGCCTTTGTAATACTGCATCCGGGTTCTGGCTGCAACACCCTCCTGCAATGCTTTGCTCCTTTTCCTAGGAAGGATTCAAGCTTTTCGGCTATATTGACTTCGACTTACACCCTTTCGATAGCAAAACCTTGTCTTTACAAAAAATAAAATAAATAAATATTCAGGCATGGGGTGGTACATGCCTGTAGTCCCAGATACTTGGGAGGCTGAGGTGCCGAGGCGGAAGGGTCACCTGAGCCCATGAGGTAGAGGTGGTGGTGAGTTGAGATTGTGCCACCGCACTCAACCTGAACGACAGAGTGAGATGACCACTCTAAAAATAATTACTTCTACATTCTATATCCTGAGTGGCACGAGGTCAGACCAGGTACACCCATATTTGTAGTGTTCCAAAATGTCAGAATTTTACCGAGGCTGGTGTGATCTTAAAAGCCACAAGCTACACGGTGTTCCCGAGGAGACAACGCTACTTCGTACTTCCCTTTTACCAGGTAGTAAGAGCGTCAGGCAGGCAGGCTCAAGCCACTCCTCCAGTCCAGCCAATATCACACACAGTAGATAGTAGTGCACTTAACCAATATATAAAAATCACAGATTAAACATTCCATGTCAAAGTAACGTGGGATGTCAACAGAAAATGGAAAGGAGAAAGGGTTAGCGAACCAGGTTAGGGAGAGCCAAGGTGAGGAGGAGTTTTCCCGTGCCGGCTTGGATGGCACATCCACATCTTGCAAGAATATGGGCAGAGTCTCTGGTGGAAGATGACAGGAGCTTTTCGTGGGGACAGCAAGATGGTGTCTGTTCAAGTGGCTGTTTCGAGCTGGTGAAGTCCTGTTCTTTTTATGGTCACAAAGCCTTCTGATGAGGTCTGACAGCGGAAGGGCATATGCCTGGTTCTGTTCTCACCCGGTTGCCTGTGGTGTCTATCGGGTGAGGCAAACAACCGGTCCCTGTTGGCATGAGGTCTTTTAGGAAATAAGATAAAGTCTTTTTCTGAGATGGAGTTACTTGTGTAAAGGGTGCCCCGTACACTCTCCGATATAAAGATCTTTTTCTACATTAAGTTTGAGCTGTAAAAATAAAATGCTATGTTCATTAAAAATTATTGAAATT
This sequence comes from Carlito syrichta, assembly GCF_000164805.1. Classification (NCBI taxonomy): domain Eukaryota; kingdom Metazoa; phylum Chordata; class Mammalia; order Primates; family Tarsiidae; genus Carlito; species Carlito syrichta. The sequence continues at coordinate 4,447 of NW_007249900.1, read as the reverse complement.
TAAAATGTAGACACTTTTATTTTCTGTCGACCTTCCTATATCTGTCATAATAACTGAAAAGAAAAATATGTGTTTTCTAGGAACTTCCAGTGTCTTCTTGTTTGATTTTGCTCGGCTTGACTTCCACCTCTCCCTGCTCTGACATCCAAGCCTGGGCTCTTTTGTTTCTGCCTTGGAAGGGGAGGCCTTATCTCCCTGAGGAACCAGGGGGACATGGGTCAACACTTTAAAGTGGTTTCTTCTGGGCTATAGTTACTGAGAGCGCAAGACCTGCCGACAACAGCAGGGTAATGGGGTCAGCATTGAAAAGTGCACTTCAGTTGTGGAATTTCTTCCTAGAAAAGCCCCCATGGTTGGCCTGCCTCTAGACTGAGGCATAAAATGACCACCCCTTGATTTTCACAGCACTGTCCTAGGGCTCTCGTAGGGGGACACTGACAATTCCTGGACTCTGGGGCAGAGATGGAAGGGGTCCTCGCTGTCCCCTGCATCCTCCACACAGATTTATGTTCTCTAACACAAGACCAGTCTGGGTGGGTCCCCCAATAGTTGTGCTGAGGTCTGTGATGGGCTAGGTACCTCTAGATGGGACATGGTTTGGGACAGTCATACTCATCAAAGACTAGGAACCATCAGCGTCACTTTAATATCAATATTACATATTATTTTGCTTTTCATATCATTGTTGTTTAACACGAGGCATAAAAATTGGCTTCTATAGATGGGCTCGGTGGCTCAGCTTGTAATCCCGCACCTTGGGAGGCTGAGGTGAGTGGATCGCCTGAGCCCTCGGATTCGAGACCCGCCTGGGCAAATGGTGAGACCTCATCTCTACAATAAATCAAAAAAAAAATTAGCTGAGCGTGGTAGCGTGTGCCTGTAGTTCCGGCTACTCGGAAGTCTGAGGCGGAAGGATCGCCGGAGCCCAGCAGGTCGAGGCTGCGGTGGCCTGGAGCGGCCACCGCACTCCAGTCTGGGCGACAGAGTGAGACTCCAACTCAAAAATAAATAAATAAATAAATAAAAAATAAAAATGAAAATATTGGCTTCTGTTTCCAAACAAGGGCATGCTGGATCCAGATATGAATAGGACAAAGTGGGCCTCCAAGAAGCACACAGCCGAGCAGACTGAGAGGTAGCCAGGGGACGTTTTATGCCCAGTACGTGGTGACTTGGGTGGGGGCAGGGAGAGGAGGGAGGTGGGTGGGGAAACAGGATCAAACTCTGGGATGCTGGAGGAAGAACAGGAAACACCAGATCAGTCATAGGAGGAGGGAGGGGAGGGCTTCACGTGCAAATTTGGTTTCTTCATTTTCTCTGCCCCCTCTGCCTCCACCCCTATTTATTTGGTCTATTTTACATTCTGGGATGAAAGTCCCTTTTTGGGGTCATCAGTTGATGGCCAGGAAGCCAAAGGGCAGGACCAGAATACGTGACTTCAGGTCCCCGTAGAAAGTCCCACATGGGCCCCGGGGACCAGTGACATGGCCTGATCTTCTCTCGTCTCGTCGATGCCCAGCTAGGGCGGAGGAAGCAGGGCTAGCCGGGTGGAAGAATGACTCGAGGAAAGAATCTGTGGAGAGCAGAGTCCCAGAAGAATCTCCCGTGTGGAACCCGATCGCTCTCAGGCTCCCCAGAGGGAAGGAAGAGGAGGAGGAGGAGGAGAAGCAGCCGGCAGAACCTGGGAAGCAGGGGTGCTGTTCTCAAAGGGAATGTTTAAAAGACATTCAACTTTACACAGCAGTGAATCTTCCTTTGCTAAGCTACAGTCTGGTCACGTCTCTCTGAGCGATTGTAGCCATGTTTCCTAATTTTGACCTCCTCTCCTACATCGGGGAGGTGAATCTCCTCTCTCTTCTCTCTAATTTACTTTCTAAAAAACTATATCATGCTATCTAACTTCTGTACAATTCTTTGCATCTTTCAAGAGTCACTGGATTGCGCACCACAACACCGGTGGGTCTGATCTAACATTTTAAAGTCCCCTACCAGGATTCTCAACCTAACATTTTTAGTGGTCCCACGGAGATTCTGGCATCTGACATACATATTGTATCCACTTGTGAGGAAAGTGACTCCATTTTTCAGAAATCAAAGTGGAAATTTAAAAAATAATGCAAACTCTTCAAACCCAGAAACGCTTTATGTTTTCAAAGAGTTCCGCGAAGTCCCATGTCCAGTCGTTTATATCAGTTTTCAGAAGTCCACTTACCAGACACCCTTGGGTGTGTCTTCAGTTCTACCCTTGACTAGTCACGATGCATGACATTTTCCACCAAACCGTATCTGCTGTTCACCCTGCCTACTTAATAAATACCTGCCCTGTCCCAGAATGTAATACGATAGCTGTAACTGTAGAGAAGGTTTGCCTGGGCTCCCCGCTTCAGAATTACTTCTTAGACTCCCAAAGGAATGCCACCATCTTATTCACATTCCATTTCGGTCCTTGAAACAACACCACAAAGGGGCATCAATCTGCTTGTCATTCCTACTTGGTCCTGAGAGCAACACCACAAAAGGGCATCAACATGCTAATCATTCCTACTCGGTTCTATTCCAACAGAAGCTGCAGTGACACTGGGTCCTGTCCGGTGCAGAAGGCATCATTTACATGCTTCTGTATCATAGTTTTTCTTTGGAGTAGGAGTCTCACTCTGTCATCCAGACTGCATTGTAGTGGCACGCTCCAGGTCACCGCAGCCTCGACCTGCTGGGCTCTGGCGATTCTTCCACCTCAGTCTTCCAAGTAGCTGGAATTACAGGCGTGAGCCACCACGGCCGGCTAATTTTTGATTTATTGTAGAGATGAAGTTTTACCAAGTGTCGGGGTGGGTCTCGAACCCGTGGGCTCAGGCGATCCACTCGCCTCGGCCTCCCAAAATGCTGGGATCACGGTCTCAGTCACCGAGCCCGTCCTACAAAAAAAATTTTTTTTGCATATAATTTAAAAAACGGATCTGTCTTTATAATTTTATGTTATTAAACAGACCACTCAATATCATTATTTTCTTTTATTTTTGG
>NW_007249900.1:0-1406 GCF_000164805.1 Carlito syrichta | reverse complement strand
TAGAAAGTCCCACATGGGCCCCGGGGACCAGTGACATGGCCTGATCTTCTCTCGTCTCGTCGATGCCCAGCTAGGGCGGAGGAAGCAGGGCTAGCCGGGCGGAAGAATGACTCGAGGAAAGAATCTGTGGAGAGCAGAGTCCCAGAAGAATCTCCCGTGTGGAACCCGATCGCTCTCAGTCTCCCCAGAGGGAAGGAAGAGGAGGAGGAGGAGGAGGAGGAGGAGGAGGAGGAGGAGGAGGAGCAGGCAGAAACTGGGGTCCAGCCTGGGAAGCAGAGGTGCTGTTCTCAGACCCCCAGGCCCAGGACACCTCGACCGACAGGGTGACTTCTCAGATGTTGCTGCATACCTGATAAACGAAAACTTTCCGAGAACACCGGCCCAACGCCAGCGAGAGCAGGGCCCAAGGCACAGCTCCCATGGCGAAGGATGGTTGGCCGGTGGGGGCTCCTGAGGAACTGGGGAGCCGAACTGCCTCAGGAGAGGCATGCAGCATCTTTTCTACTGCCCGGTATGCTCGATAGAAGCTGAGAAGTTCTCAGGTAGTGAGTTGGGAACGTGAGGACAACAACTGTGGGGAGCTTGGCAGGTCCCAACATTTCAGCTCCTACCTGGATTCCATGGGACTGTAGCTGTTACCTAGCTTTCATGTTGAAAGGAATGCAAATGGAGTCAATGTATGCAATGAGTAGCCATTGCAACATTGCCTAGCTTTGCCATGTTTTTCTAGCAGTTGTTTTTTTTTTGAGTTGGAGTCTCACTCTGTCACCCAAACTGGAGTGCAGTGGCCTCTCCCAGCCACCGCGGCCTTGACCTGCTGGGCTCTGGCGATCCTTCCGCCTCAGCTTTCCGAGTAGCTGGAACTACAGGTGTGCGCTACTGCTGCCAGATAATTTTTGGTTTATTGTCGAGATGAGGTCTCACCAAGTTGCGCTGGTGGGTTTTTAACCCGCGGACTCAGGCAATCCACTCGCCTTGGCCTCCCGAAGTGCTGGGATAACAGGTTGAGCCACCGAGCCTGGCCAGCAGTTTGCTTTAATGTATCCTCTAATCACTAGCCAAGGATACAGCAGGTTCCTCCGAGATAGCTATTGATCATTGTTTTACGTTCCCTCCCCAACTTGTTTTGTAAACAAGTTAACCTGATTAGCACCTCATGACCTTCGTGACACAGACCCCATAAACATGGCAACAGTCACGTGACTAACCCACCCATCTGCCTGCTGTGCTTCACCTGATGTCAGTACCTGTGCTTACCTGTCACCTTCATGATGATGTAGAACAGACAACTCCTCGTTCACCTAAAGACCTGCCCCCATCAAAGGGAATGTTTAAAAGACATTCAACTTTACACAGCCGTGAATATTCCTTTGCTAAGCTACAGTCTGGCCACATGTCTCTCTGAG
>NW_007249899.1:2828-13270 GCF_000164805.1 Carlito syrichta | reverse complement strand
TTCATTTGCATCAAGCAACAGTAGCTGTTAGAACGCAAGAATGAAGAAGAGGTGCAAACCTACACAGGACCCACAACAAAACCAGGAATCCTGGTGAACACGGAGAATTGGAGTGGGCCAAAAAAAGGAAGCAGACATTCAGCACCCTTTGTTTTCCCTGGACATGGAGTCTCCAGGTGCTCCTACCTCCTAAGGGTGTACCTATTCCTCAGACTTACCAGAAGAAGGACGCTTCTGAGTATCTCAGATGCTCTGCATCAGGTAGGTTTCCTACAGTCAAATTCAGACCAGGGTTTGTCACGTGAGGCAGATCCCTCTCCAGACATCTCCCCCACTCCATTGTCTGTTTCCAACACAGCAACATCAAAATCCCAGTGGGAGAACAGGAGAAACTTAAGGGTAGTCTTTCACAAAGTCAGAGATCACGGCTTGAGACGACCACCTTGGTTAACTTTGCTGAGCCAGGGGCCTAAATATCTCTCTTCATTAAGTTTATGCTCCCACCACCACACGTCATGAGTCTGGGCATGGATCCAATCTTTTTCTCCTTAGATCCTGGATCTGCAGTCCACATGCTTTCTCAAAGGAAAAGGACAATAGTTCCCTCTCCCTCTGCAAGCACCCAGCTTGTTCATAGCTGAGAGGACATTTTCAGCTGCCACAGGTTTGAGGGTGGAAATGGTCCAATGGGAGTGAAAATGGATCTCTGTGGCTGCCCAGGAATACTGGTAACCCATGGCCACTGAGGGTGGCGCAGCTCACTCCTGTGTAAACAAGCATATCAATAAAGCTGCACACCGCTTAGCTATGAACAGGCCTACTCAGAAAACAGAGATCTTAAAGACACGTTCAGTGAAACCTGATTCCTACCCTCCTTAGAGGAGTAGGCAACAAGTTACAGGCTTTTGGAAGGCAGAGAGTAACCGAATGCCGTGTTGTCCAAAGGAACACCGACAAACCACATGGAGAGAAAAGACATGAAATGTGGAGAAGATCTGACAGACACATTTTTGGGTGGTGCTCCAAGAGTGAAAGTACTGGACCCACCTGCTTTGGGCCTAAATCCTGACAGTAGACTCAAGGTGACCTAGTCATAGCCTAGGCCAAGGAAGAGAACAGGAATTGCTGACCTACCCCATGTTCATGTTCACACTTGCTCCCAGAGACTGATTCAAAAGATATGTGCCTATGATACCCGGGTAGAAGAGTTAACACCTGCCAGCCTCCTCTAGACTTCAGGCTCTAAGGACAATGAGGTCCGCCTGAGACCTCAGTGGAAGCTTCATCATGTTCACCAGAAACTACTCACGCATTTCCAAATGAAGCAAAGGGACATTTCCTCCCTCCATTGAAAACTGAGGATTCCCATACAGTGGGATGTCGTTAGGCTGGTCCAAATACAGGGAAGGAGACAGATCACCCTCAGTCTGTGGCACCAGGAAAGGCTGGTGAATGTTGACCTCTGCCACTTCACTAGTGAACCTGTTGAGGTGGCAAGGGTGAAAGATCATTCAGAAAGAAAGAGGGACCACCAGAAACTAGCTGAATTAGACGGGAGGCATCAAGGGGTGGCTGTGGACTCAACAATGGGACAATATTCAACAACAGAGAGATCCACTTGTGTGGGGGACCAATTGGGGATACATGGGAATGGTCTGTCAAGAGGCCACATGCTCAGTCAGCACTGCAGATTACAAGCGGAGGGGGAAGGAAAGAAGACATCCTGCATGGCTACCCTCAGGACACACAGTATGCGGATATGACTAAAAGAGCCAATGGTTTGCAGTACAGTCTTGAAACTTGAATCCAATCCACCCTGTGACCTATGATTTAGAGGCCTTGCATAGATGAAAAAGGCAGCTGCTTTCTAGTCTCTTCTTCTCACACAGTCATGTGCTATGACTCTCTCTTCTGCTTCTCCTGTTGTCAAGATCTGGCAAACATGTAGCAGAACAACAGGTCAAAAGCAAATAGGCATCACACCAGTTTCTCTTCAAGAGAGAAGCAATGTGTGCCAAAAACCTTGGGTCCCATGAGTTCATTTGCATCAAGCAACAGTAGCAGTTAGAATTCAAGAAGAGGTGAAAACCTACACAGGACCCACAACAAAATCAGGAAACCTGGTGAACACAGAGAATTAGGGTTGGGCCCAAAGAATGAAACAGAGACATTCAGTAACACCCTTTGTTTTCTCTGGACACGGAGATCTATGTGTTCCTACCTCCTAAGGTATACCTCTGCCTCAGACTTACCAGGAGAAAGATGCGTCTGAGGGTCTCAGATTGTCTGCATCAGGCAGGATTCCTAAAAGTGAATTCAGACCAGGGTTTATCACATGAAGTAGATTCCTCTTTGGACACCTCCCCTCCACTGTCTGCTCCCCACACAGCAACATCAAACTCCCAGTGGGAGAACAAGAAAAACTTAAGGGTTGTCTTCCAGAAAGCGGGAGATAATGTCTTGAGACGACTGCCTGAGTTAGCTTGACTGAGCCAGGTTCCAAAATTTGCCTCTTCTGCTAGGTTATCCTCCTACCACCACACGTCCTGAGACTGGGCATGGATCCAATGTTTTTCCCACAGATCCTGGGCTCTTAGTCCACCTGCTTTCTAGAAGGAAAAGGGAAATAGTTCCCTCTCCCTCTGCAACCACTCAGATTGTTCATAACTAAGAGGATGTTTTCAGCTGCCACAGACATGAGGGAGAAAATGGTAGAATCGGAGTGAAAATGGATCTCTGTGGCTACCTAGAAATACTGTTGACCCACAGCCACTGAAAGTGATGCAGCTCCCTCCTGTGTCCAGAAGCATGTCTACACACTGCTTAATTATAAACAGACCTACTCACAAAACAGAGATCTTAAAGACACGTTCAGTAAAACCTGAGTCCCTTCTTCCATAGAGAAGTAGGCAACAATGCTAGGGGCGTTTGGCAGGCTGAGAATAACAGAACACCATGTTGACCAAGGGAACACCAACGAACTGTATAGCGGGAAAAGGACATGAAATTTGAAGTGGGAGGTCTGACAGACATTTTTTGGGGTTGTGCTCCATGAGTGAATGTCAACTGGTCCCAACTGCCTTGGGTCTAACATCCTGACAGTGGACTCAGAGTGACTCAGTCATGGCCTAAGACAAGGAAGAGAGCAGGGATCACTGACTTGCCCCATGTTCATGGTCACACCCCCCCTCAGATGCTGATTCAGAAGACCTGTGCCTTTGATAGCTGGGTAGAGAAGTGACATCTGTCAGACTCCTCCAGACTTCAGACTCTGAGAATTGTGAGTTCTGTCTGAGATCTCATTTTAAGCTTTATCATGTTCACCAGAGACTACTCACGCATTTCCAAACGGAGCAAACGGACTTTTCTTCCCTTTATTGAGAACTGAAAATTTCTATACAGCTGGATGCCATTAAGCCGGTCTGAATACAGGGAAGGAGTCAAATCACACTCAGTCTGTGGCACCCGGAAGGGCTGGCAAACATCCACCTCTGCCAGTTCTCTAGTGACCCTGCTGAGGTAGCAAGGATGAAGATCAGTCACAAAGAATGAGGGATCCCCAAGTACTATCTGTATCTCTCCCTTCCTGCAACTTCTTCTTTAACTGTGTCATCTCCTTTGCCTGAGCTCTTATTAAAAATTGGTAGATCCTAAGGTGGATAGTAGAGAAAATTGTAGAGTGAAGAGGGATAGGTGATACGTTCTAAGTATTGCAACACACATTTCTGTGAGAATGTGCAGAAAAGGCCCTCCCTGTAGAATTTTAGCAATTTTGTGAATTGCTTGCTGTAAATAGAAGAAAAATGTTTGATTCTAAGAAAATATCTTCCTCTCTACTACTAAGTGTTTCTGCAAGGATTCTCAATATTCTGTATATCTTTTCTGACTGAAAAGGATAAAAAAGCCTCTTTGTTTTTCTAAATCTGTTTGTTTCAGGAGAATATCCATGTAAAAAAATATACAAAGCACATTATGCAGTGTTTAGACACAAAATCACACAGAGAAACTTGGCCAGTTACAGGGGGGTAAATTGGAAAGGTGAAAGAACAACAAAAGACTGAACACAAGATTCTTTGAAAGAAAGAATGAGAAGCCACACTCAGTCAGGAGGTGATTCTTATTAAGAGTAAACGTGCCAGCCCGGGCAACTGGTGAGACCACATCTCTACAATAAATCACAAAAACAAACTAGTTGGGTATGGTGGAATGCATCTGTGGTTACAGCTACTTGGAAGGCTGAGGCGGAATGATCACGTAAGCCCAGCAGGTCAAGGCTGCAGTGGCCATGTGCTTGCCACTGCACTCCAACCTGGGCAACAAGAGTGAGACTCCAACTCAAAAAAAAAAAAAGAGTAAATGTGCTGGTGACATTTTTAAGGACACAAAATGCTGCTTATGTTCATTTTGTGTAATTTGGATTTCACCTCAAGAATTCTCATTTTAAAAAGAGGAAACATGCCAGGCATGGTGGATCATGTCTGTAATTTCAGTGTTTTTGGAAGCTGATGTGGAAGGATCATTTGAGTCCAGGAGGACAAGACCAGTCTGGGAAACATAGAGAGACTCCCCTATTAAAATTTTTTTAATTAGCTAGGCTTGTTGGTGTAGCCTCAGCTTCCTGGGAGGCTGAGGAAGCAAGATGACTTGATCCCAGGAATTTGAGTTTGCAGTGAGTTAAATTAAGGCCACTGCACTCTAGCATGGGTAACAAAGTCAGACCATGTTTCTAAATGTATATATTTGAAATCTATAAAAGTAAAAAAGAGAAAACAGGGATCTAAGTAATAACCTCAGCCCATAATTTACTGTGACTTTTCTTCTTTAATTGTTTTAGAAATGTCTAGGAGACACATGCCTCCCATGGAGATTCCTGCTCTTCTATTGGCCCACGTAAGCTCTTAGTTTCTCCAGCTGAGCTGGGCACTTCAGAGATTCACACCTTCCCACCTGAACACATAAACCCCCTTACCTGAGCTCCCCAGTTCCTGTGGACTTCTGCACTTGCTCCCCATCCTGGAAATGCAGCTCCTCCCCCAGCACAGAAGCTATAATTTCTCTGTACTCGTCACACTCTGAGAAGAGACAGACATGTCTGCCTAAGTGAAAGCTGGCCATGCTGCTGTGGTCACTGCCTACAAGAGAGGAGAAGGGCCTATCCCAAGGAGAAAGGAACCCAAGTTCCAGCCTCCAGACAGGTATTTCCACATCTTTATTTCCTAACCTGCCAACTACATGGCATCAAATATATCCCAATTTAGAGACAAGGAAAGAGAAACTCAAAGGCAGTTCAAGATAATTCTACTGTATTTGGCAGCATCAGAATTCACATTCCCTATGATCTGACTCTGAGTCATGGGCCACTTAACCCAATCTTGAAGCCTCTTATGAAAAACACTGTGCTGGTCATGAAGTCGTGGTCTCCCGAACAGTTGGGAAGGCCCCTAGGTCTGCTGGACTCATTGTTCCCTTGTACTGGCTATTTCAAGCACAAATAGCTAACGGTTTTTAAAAATACTACTGGAATATAATCATGTAAAATTTAAGGCATAAAACCATAATGCCTCTAATGAAATATCCCCCAATGCTAATCAAGTTAGTGTTAAGTTAGAAATCGTGGAATGAGGAACTAACAAACAGTGTTTACTCTGTGACAAGAACTATCCTGGGAGCTTTATAAAAACTGGATTCTGGAATTCATTGCAACAATTCAAATTAGTAGCTACTATTATAGGAGCATCTTAACAAATAAGGAAACTGAGGTACAGAGAAGATAAGCAACTTGATTGGGCCCAGACTGGCCCAAAGTCCCTGTTCTACACACAGCACCATGTCACCTCATCCAAGCCTTGGTTGCTGTCTTTCTTTCTCTTTAGGAATAAGAGCCCGAGTCCTGGAAGCAGGACTTCCCTCTCACCAGGGTAGTCCCTGCTCTTGAGAGTGTCACTTATGGATATCACAGTTTTCCTAAGGAGAAGACTCCGCTTCAAGTTCCTTTAAAGCAGGTACTGCATACAAAACCACACTTCCCCTAGTGTAACCAGCACAGTGCTTTGCCTATTGGGTTTCAACAGAAGTGTGAGTTAAATGGAAGTTCATGAGTCCCAAACGTTTACATCAACAATCTAAAAGTTATTTGTCTGCAGGATCATGCACAGTACAGAGATGATCTTCTTAAACATGGCTTAAGCCTGTCGCTTAGAAAAACAGAAAAAAACTAGGAACCCATAAATCAGGTCTTAACTCGATTCCTCCCTATATCCCACCCCCACAAACTTGAAAAAGTTGCTAAACACTTTGTGCCTCTGTCTTTTATCCTCAGCAAAATATGGTTAAAATACATACTTCTATCTATTTAGGAATAGAGTCAGGATGAATTTATTTTGTTAAAGGGGAGAGAAGAACAAGCGTAAAGAAAGTTTAATTTCTATGAGAGAAGATGGATGATCACTCATCACTTTGTGATGGTGAATCTTTGAAACTTACTGTATGTCTTTAGCTGCTTGGCAAGGATGTAGGCAGTAGCCTATGATTTAATAAGTTTCTCATTTAGGTCATGGTTCTGCTGCTTGATTTTCAACAGCTCAGAGTGCTGACCTATTTTCAAGATGTTCATTCTCAGATGAACATGGTACTGGAGAAAAGAAACCCAAACACATGATGAGTCAAAAGCAAATGAGACAATTTGGTTTAATCAGGATTGGGGAGGACAATGACTATAATTCTTAATTCTTACCTTACCTGTGAGAAAGCCTTGACCAGTAGTTCAGAGCTACTAACTCCCAAGATGAGGTTCAAATTCCAGAGCTCACAGCCAAAGGCACTACGTGGAGCTAAGATGATCACAGAGTGAGGCCCATACCCCAGTGTGCCAGGTTAACGGTCTACAGTGGCTAACAGATTTAGAAGGTAGGGATGTCACATAATCTTCAGAGCCCCTGCTTTCTGATTGGCTAGGCCATGCTGATGCACAAGCTATACTGGTCTTTGAAAGTACACAAGGTCTGCTGGTCTCTTTGAACATCACCACCGATAGCCACCACTCCCTCACCAGCCATTCTCAGTATTTGAGTACTGAGGGACCACACCACAGACCTCTTCCCCAGTTCATCTAATATATGCCTCATTGTTCTTCCTTTTGTATAAAATCATTAAGGCAGAAATTGCTTCCCAGCAGGTTTGATTTTATTAGTGGCTGTCAATTTACTCGTCTCTTCAAGTTAAAAAAGATCCTAAGGCTTTGCCACAAGTGAAATATCTAACTTCTAGATGGCCTTCACATTCTTCTCTGGGTCTTCTGTAGTTTTTCTGTGTTCACAAAACAGTACAGGACTAAAATCAGTGTATAAAACTAGTGAATGAATCATTCATTTTAAAAAATGTTTTTTGTATTATCTCAATATTCTTCTTTTTGTACTCCATTGTTGCTTTGGTTTCTGTTCCCTTTCTTGTCCAGCATGTTGGCTTTTCCTTCAACCTAAGACCAGTTTAACATCCCTATCTCCTAAGTGACTCCTCTGTGTGTGGGTTGGATTACTTTGAATGTCACTCAACACTACATTTCATATGGTCAGTTATAGATGTCATTCTAGTCCCCAGAGCGTTTTTCAAGTTACTAAGTGATCAGAATCACTTATGTGTATCTCCTGAAAACATGTAGTTACCATCTATTTGGGGAAGTTTTATAAAACTTAAGCCATTTTGTGGTTTTCTTCTAGTTCCCCCATATGTTGAACAAAACAGACCACATGAGCAGTTTTATGAAATACTGTTTGATGGATTTTTTTTGAGTGAGTCTACCCTATGGTGTGTACTCCACTAAGAGAATATGGCAAGGTCAAGGTCATGGGTCAGGGTGGTTGGTGATCACAGTGTATATATGCAGACAAGAGGAGGCTGAGGTACGGGGACACACAAGCAGGGGACAGTGATGCCAAAACACCTCATCATATTCACAGCTTCCATTCCTACCCAGGTTTTGAGAGCCTGAGATTTGGAGACAGCCTTGTAGCCCAGGTCACTTCAGTTTAGCTGCTGGACTTGCTGGAGTGGATGGTGCCATGGGTGTGATTGTGGGATACCAAGCATGCATGTGCAAGTGAAGGAAGGAGGAGTGGCTCAATCACATTTTAAATTGAGCCTCTCAGCAGCCCATGTCATCCTCAAACTACACTGTGTAAAGACACAGACTTATGAGATGTATCAAAGGCTTTCAAGAAATCTCTTTTCTGGTGAGTGTGAGACCTGACATTGTGGCAGAAAGAAAACTTGGTCAAATCTCATTTAAAAAGGATAAACTAAAGATCCACAAATTTACAAGTCTTATTTGAAGTCACACAGGGATGAGTTTTGAGCATTGCTATTACAAGTAGTCACAATCATTATTCAGGCATTATTATTTATAATCCATAATTATTATTCATAATAATTATTATGCAATCACTCATGGAATGCATAAATTTCAGTAAATATTGAAAACCTTCAGCCAGAATTTTAGTCTCAGACCTCCACCAAATTCTTACTTTATACTTCAAAGTTGCTTTACTCCTCCTGCCTTAGTTAATTGATCTATAATTTGAGAATAAAATACAAAATTAGAATTCTCACCTTCTTGGGGCTTCACCTGCTCCACCATCATCCTGTCCTTTGTGGATTCTTCTCATCCCCAGACCTGCTGACATTTTTTTCTTCCATCTCCTCCCTCTGTGCTGGATTTTCAGGGTGTGGACTCAGCTCAGGCTCCTACAGGAGACACACAGAGTAAGGACCAGAGTCAGGTCTCAGTTGCACACCCAAAGCACATTGAACACACATCTAAGTCCCCCGTGGACTCAGAGAAAATTGAGTGGGTAGTGGCCTTGGAGAACTAGAATGATAACCTGATCTTCCTGATGTGGAAACTGAGGTCCAGAAAGACCAAGACATTTTTCAAACTTCCCTTACCACTTGATGGCAGCAGAGTCACCACACAAGACTTGACCTCAGCTTCCCAGTCCAAAATACCCAACTCATCCTCCAGGAATTCAACTCTGAACTTCGGAGGACTATGAAGCAAGCAGAGATATTTTCACTGTGGAAACAAAAATATTAAAAGGACCTGTCCTTGGAAAATTGTTTTATCACCGCTTTATAGTCCTATTATTTATGCTCAGTTTTCATTCACTTGATGAATAGATTTGGGGAACAAAGCATATAGGTATTAAGTAGTACTTACCACAATATTGCTTTTCCAGTCTGAGATTTTTGCTCCTCCATTCTCTTTTGGACATTGTTCTGTGCTGAAATTGCCGGACAATCTCAGCTCTCATATGGGTCTTTTCTTTATGATGATCACTGTCATGTTCTTCCTCCTTTGAAGAAAGGCAGACAGCCTAGCCACTTCATTCCAGGTTTCTGAGTCTCTATAGTCCTAGGTTTTCTCCTAATCCAGCCAGGTGAGTTGAAACAAATCATGACTGATAAAGGTCAGATCAGTAAAGAGAGTCCCAGAAGAGTACAAGATCAGGAGGACAGCCCTCAGGGAGGTAGACAAAACCAGGACATGGTTAATATCCAATCAATTCTGGTGGGGAGGATGTTCAAAGCAGTTAAGAGGAGATAGGGCTATGAAAAGGAAGAGGAAGAACTAAAGGACTGTGAGAAAAACATATCATAATGATTTCAATAGAGATGAAAACAAATGTTGAGCCAAGAGCCCACGTGCAAAGCACCATGTCACAGACGATCAGTCCCAGGATTTGAATCCTAATCAAGAAACTCCAGTGGAACTGTGCCCAGGTGAATTTCAAACCTGTTTTGGATCACTGACTTCTTTATTCCTTTATTATTTCTCTCTTTTGTAACTATAATTTTATCTTATGTCTGTTCCACCATTGCCTTTTGGGGACTGGTAAGTTGTTCGTGTCACAGGCTGATAGAGCAAAAAGGAATCGTGTCAAGGATCTATACCTCATAGACACCTTCAGAAGCCTCAGGCACACCTGGTGTACATTATTTAAAAGAGACTTTAAGCTTTCGATCAGATATGATACACATGACTTATTTCACTTTAAACTAATGCTTTAATGGAGTGAAATTGGGAACTTCGGGGGAGGAGATGCATGTATTTTGCATTCTGGAGAGATGTGAATGTCTGGGGACTAGAGGTTGACCTGTGGTAAGCAGGATTTCTAAAATGGTCTTCAAGTAAGTCCTACCCTTGTCCCTGGAACCCATTGAAGCGTTGAACTATCATGACTGTGATAATGTTGTTTTATGGCAGTTAAATGACTTTAAGATGGTGAAGTTGCCTGAGTGGCCACCCCAATCACATCACCCCAGCTTTTTCTGGATGTTAGGAGACGATGAGGTCAGAAAGGGTAGGAACTTGAGAAAGACTCCATGTGCTGTTGGTGACCGGAAAATGGAAAAGACCAGGTGCCAAAGAAGACAGGCGGCCTCTGGAG